>NC_081543.1:26569899-26712460 GCF_901000735.1 Corylus avellana | reverse complement strand
TTTACAGTTTTGGCGGGTTGACTCAGGGATTTATAATATATTTACCCAAAAAAATATGAGGAACCGGTGGGGTAAGTTTTTTCATCTTTTTTAAAAAAATAAATAAATAATAAATATTCACGTAGAATAAGGAGAACACCATAAAGAAGTATAACATTTCTCAAAATAAAACAAGTGAACCAAATTAATTAATCCTTGCTTCAATATATATACCTTAATTAGCCGTGTCAAGTGTCTCCCAAAAGTAGTTTAGTCGGCTAGAGACCACGCCTCATGAAACGGAAGTCTCTAGTTCAAATTCCCTCCTCTTGTATGGATATGTCAAAAAAAAAAAAAAATAGCCGTGTCAAGTTCTCATAATATTAAAGAGAGAGAGAGAGAGAGAGAGAGTATTTTCATTTATTTGCTCACTTTTATTTTTATCTTCAATGAAACTCATAAATGCTAATTTAAGTTCTAATGAGGAAGCTCAATATCTAAGTGAATATTCAGATTTTGTGTATGACATCCTTCTCTCCTCAAATAATGAGTTTCAATCTTTCAGAATCCATATGCATTCTTGAATATATACTAGTTTTGAGTGTTTTTATGTAACCTAATAAATGCTTGTGTTCGATAATAAACATGTTTTTTCTATTGAGTTTGTGAGAATGCGAACAGAGGGGATGGTTTTCCTATGCCTAAACAATTGTAAATTATTCGTGGATTAAAACTAAGAAAACATCTTTGTGTCTAACTAAGAACATAGATGTGCCAAAAATATAGAATAATGATACTCTTCAAACATATATTATACCCGTGTCATACCACCGGCTAACGTAATATGTTTTAAGTGATTTAAACTTTTGTTTCCTTAAAAACATTTCGAACAAATATACTCACAATTTGTATACTTGCGAGTTAAATTTGTTTACAATTCAAATTGACATTATATTTTTTGCACTATTGCCTTGCATCTAACAGTGTACCAAGTCATTTAAACATGATGTTACGTGATGTGACAACATAATAACATATACATAATTAAAATTTTGAAATCTAATTTAATTATGAAAAATGATCTTCTCAATTTCAAGTGAAATAAAGAAGATTTTATTCCGCATAATCCATGCCAATGCTTCAACTATCACTCATAGGCTTTTCATTCAAAGTATATATAAAACAAATCTCAAATTAGTTCCAACTTGGACTTACATATATAAAAGAAAAAACCAAATTGGCCTATTTCATTTCAACTATGTTTCAAAACCAAATTAAATCAATTATGTGTCGAGGCGTTTGTGCTCATTCGCTCTTAGATTTTTTTTTTTTTTTTTTTTTTAAATAAGGGTGGATCTAAAAACTAAATGGTACTAACACACCAACCCAATAAAATAAAAATATAGTATTTAGTATTACTCTTTCGGTAATTCCCCAAATCTCCACCAAATTTTCTAATTTCCTTCACAAAAATATCCCAATTATATTTAAAAGTTCCGGATTTTCCCCCTTGAAACCGTGGGCCTTAAGAAAGAGCCCAAGGCCCAATATACTGAGCCTATCTTTTTCCAGTTCTACACGTGCGAAGCACCGCACAAATACCACTCGCTCTTAGCAAAGCTTTTCGTTCTTTTCTCTCTTCAATCAGAGACATTTTGCTCACTGAGTTGGGGCATCCGAGTTGACTCAGAGAATCTTCAACCAAAGGTAAAGCTTCCACTTAGGTTGCTTGATTTTGTTCCTTTGATGAATAAAGTCCGATTTTTTTTTTCAATCCGATATGAGTTCGTGCAAATCCCAAAAGCAAAAGATTAGGTATTTTGGTGTAATTTCGAATTACATTAGGTGTATGTGTTTCTATTGGTTTTTTTTTTTTTTTTGGAATTTTTGGGTTTTTCTCTGCTTGGTTGCTGAGAAAATGCAGGAAATTTGAAGAGAAAAGGGGGCTTTTTGGAATTGTAAGTTTTGGATTGTGTGGAATCTTAATCGGTTGAGCTTAGCTCCTCCATATACCTAAGTTGGTTATGCTCGTGCATGTGCGCGTGTCTCGTCGTCTCTGTCAAGTTGTGTGTGTGCTCTGGAAGTACAAAATTTTAACTTACTGAAATTTTTAGCTTTAATATATACATACATGCATACCCATATGCGTATATAAGTACAAACGTACATAAATAGTATGTATATGATAGTCATAGTTCAAATTCAGTGATATTAAGGGGTGTCTGATATCTTCTTGTTTTTGTGTACTAATAGATGCCATACTCAAGGGAAGGAAGGTGAGTTTCATTTCAATGGTTTTGTTTTGTTTTTTTGTTTTTGAGTTTCCTTTTTAAGTACAATTTTCAATTTTGTTCATATGGGTCTGGTTATGAGTTAATAGCTCTTTTTTGGTGTTTGAACTCCTAGGTCTGTTTCGCCAAGGGACTCTGTTTCACCTGGCAGACGTCATCGGCCAAGGTCAAGATCATTGTCGAGGTCGAGGAGAAGTCGGTCAAGGTATGCAATTTGTTCTCAGTTAACTAAGTTTAAGCTTTAGGGGTATATTGAAGTAGAAGCGTGTTTACCCAGATGGTGTATGTGTGTTATGCTGTGATAAAAAATGTGTTGCTTTGGAGACGCTTGCTTTATGAAATGTGTTAGTTTATATGATAAGTCAAGTGCTCTTGCTACAGGAGTCGTGACTCTGATGGTGCAGCCAATCCGGGGAATAACTTGTACGTAACAGGATTGTCCACAAGGGTTTCTACCACTGATCTTGAGAAGTTTTTTAGCAAAGAAGGGAAGGTGTGGTTCTTGTTATATAAGTTATTTTATTCAGTGTTGCGGGCATAACTTGTCTTTGTATAACATGGTTTAATTACTAGTAACATACAGTGAGTTCCAAATATTGATTAAAATTTATCTGCATCCAATTTGATTGCTGTGGCTACAGTTTGGGGTTTCTGCCACTGTGTGGTTGAACGTAGATGTTTATATTTGAAACAACCCATTAAAATGCTTTAAAAATAAAAATTAAAAAAAAAAAAAAAAAAAAAAACTTTGAAACTGAGGTGGTGTGGCTTTTGGAAAAGAGAAATGCTACACATCTCAAATTTGTTTCCCAAAATTTGGTTCTCAAATGATGTATCACTATCTCATGAGTTGGTGATACACTTCCCAAAATAATAAATCTCATGAGATGGTGACACATCATTTGAGAACCAACATTTGGGATGTGTAGTACTCTTCTTTGGAAAAATAACACCTCCTGTTAGTAGCCTTGTTTTGCCAAATGCCTAGGTATTCATAAGTCCATTAAATGCTTTTAGAATTGGTTTTGCTGAACATGTAGAAAATGGATATTGATTATTTGATCTGCTATAAATGTGGATGGAATTAAACTGGAAGAGGAGATTAACATGTAGAGGTTATAACAGTGTTCTAAATGCAAGTAGCGGTGGTTGCAGCTAATCAGCCATCATTGGATATATACATGAGCAGGGGTGGAACTAGGATTTGAGGTATGGGGGGACAGAATTTTTTTTTTTTTTTTGGGTTGGGGAAATGGACGGACTTGTATAAATACAAAAGCTTATAGATACACATAATCTCTTTATATGTATGTTTGTATAAAATAAATGCATAGAAGTGTTACATCTAATCTCATGGCATCACAAATACATAATAATATAAAAAACTAGCAAAATAGCGTAGAATAAAAAAAATTAAAAAAAAAAAAAACTAGCAAAATAAATTAGACACGATTTATAGGGTCTAAGAAAAAAAGTACCTTTGAGTGTTAACTATTTTTCGTAACAATCCCCACAAGCCCCAAATAACAAGAAGAGAAATGCTAAAAGTCGAGTCAAACAATGGTGCAATCATAAATGATTAAACCATTTAATTTGTGATGTCAAAACAAATATTATAAACCTAAATGATGTCAAAATAACTATTCAAAAAATTGATTGTTGGTTTTTTTTTTTTTTTTTTTTGTGATTGTTGGTTAGAAGCTACTCAAAGATCCCAAACCATTTAACTTTTTTTATTCACATATTCAATCAAAGTCCTAAATCCAATTGAGTTTTTAATTAGAAGCCAACTAGAATATAGAGGGAAACTAAATGAATTGGGTATTTTAGGTTTTTTGTATTGAAGGAGGGGGCAAAGTTTTTTTAAAAATAAAATAAAAAGAAAAAAGAAATAAAGGGAAAACAAATATTATTATTTTGGGGGAGCAAAACTATAAAAAATAATTAAAATGGACACATATATTATTTTGGGGGAGCAAAACTAAGAAAAAAAATTAAAAGGGGATACAAATATTATTTTGGGGGGACAAAATATCATTTTGGAGGGACAAATTTATAAAATGAGTAAATTTTTAAGGCAATTTAAGAAAATTTGGAAAGATTTTGGGGGGACATTCGTCCCCCCAACACAAGCTGTAGGTCCGCCCCTGTACATGAATCAACCTACTTTTTTTTCTTCCTAAAGTAAGAGACCTAATATTCTAGCTTGGAACTATGTCATTTCTTATACCCCTTTATCTCACAAAGTTAGAGTCCTGCCTTGGTTTCAAATTGAACCATAAAGTTTCAATTGCATCAATGTCAACGCACCAGATTTAAAATCATTGCAATTCAGACCTTTTAGTGAGCTGTTTTGACAAAAAAACAATGGAAACTCACATGAACTGCACTTAGGACATATCTAGATACTAAAATCCTTCATGCGTATGGCACATGGTATTTGGACATTACAGAAGCTCAGAAAACTACTTATTCATATTTAGAAACCCTAAAAAGTAAGGAGAGATTAATGAACTTATCATCATTTAGTGAGTTTTCTCTTTTTGCACTAAAATACCCCATGGTGTTCATGTGAAGGGTCTGTTTGTGACATAGGTTTTAAGTGCAGTTTAAAGTAAGATACTGTTTCCTTTTCATGTGATGGGTCTCAATGTTTCATATAGGTCGCTCGTACACTTTACTAGAGTTACGATTACTTTTAGGTAATAGAAACTCGCTAAGAGCCCAGATTGTGATGATTTTGAAACCATAGGATGGGCATTGATGCCATTGGAATTTTACAATTTCATTTGAAACCAGTGTCAAACTCTAGGTTTATTATGTAATAATCACTAATAATGGAGATTAAAACCTTGAGCACATATGTCTTTATCTCCAAGTAAAGAAGAAATCAATTATATTTAGGATTACTTTTCCAGAGACAAGTTGCAAAAGATTACATCGTCATCTTGGTGTCAGGTTTTGGAGTGCCAGCTGGTTACAGATCCTCGCACCAGAGAATCCCGTGGATTTGGCTTTGTCACTATGGAAAGACCTGAGGATGCAGAGCGTTGTATCAAGTATTTAAATCGTTCGGTCTTTGAAGGTCGATTGATTACTGTGGAAAAGGTATCAGTTTCTACCAAAGGATCTAAATCGTTAGTGTTGTGAGTATGAATCATTTGTACATAGTTTTCCTTAGTATGCTCCTTTTCTTCAGAATTGTTGCCTGATAAGTTGTGGCAGCAGGTCTGGTCTGTGTAGCTCCATCGAATTCACAATCTAAGCTCTTAACAGTTGAACCTATCCCTTCACGACATGAGTTCTGCATCGACATTCAAAAATGATCGAATGAAATTCGACTATTTTGGAGAGGGTTGTATGCCCGTTATTCCTTTCTTCATCAGTAACAGTAGCTGACCTGGTTGTTTATATTTCTTTTTCCTTAATGTTCTGAGATACACTAAAGACATGATGAACGACTTAGAGTGCACCAAATTGTTAATCTTATCCTGCTTAGTCCTTTGGAGGTGGATGTCCGATCTTACTATAAAGGTAATAAAAAAAATTCTGTCAGCCTTCAGTACGTAGCTGACTCATGCCATGGTGGCAAGGGTAGCAGGGTGACCCTCAGAAATGAGCGTGAGAATATTCCTTGCAGCTTTCCAATGTTTGTGCGGATCATTATCATTATCATTATTTTAAGGGAAAAATTCTTGTTATCTTCTTGAAATGTCATATAATTTCATACAACAACGTCGCAAAAGCATTGTAATCTTTTTCAGTAAATTGTTGACTTGTTTATCTGCCATGATGTTATCTTGCTATTTGTGTACTAATGCAGGCAAAAAGGAAGCGTGGCAGGACACCAACACCGGGAAAGTATTATGGTTTAAGAGATACTAGACGAGGTAAATTCTGGAATAACTCTTGTGGTTTACTTATGGAAAACTTGTTATTCTTTTATGTTGCACTATAATTCTTTATGAAATGAGCTTGCGTCCTCTACCCTATTAAGTGAGAAAACTTGTATCAGAAACAAATGCACATTAAAGACCTTCAATTCTTTCTTTGTGACGTCCATTAGATCTTTACCCGTTACCCTTGACCTAGAACAAGCTATAGGATTTACTTGTCAGCTTTTGGTGCTTTGCCCTCTATTCTGAATAGAAATGATGCATACCACACCACTATCCTAAATACCAAAGTGGCATTGCCAATTCACCATTTGAATTTTTTTTTTTTTTTTTTTTTTTTCTTTTCTTTTAACAAGGGCAAATCTAAGGGTGAACTAGCAGTGTCATATCAGCATAGTGGGATAATTGTATGGTATATAACATTACTCTTAGGCTGAAACCCTAATTTTTGGTGGAGCATAAAATTGAGTGTGATGAAGCCCATCTATGTTAAAACCAAGCAGTGGCCAGTCACACTAGGACTTTTTTGGCTACCTCTGATTTTTCTTTCTTAGGTCTGCCAATCAAATGAATTTCGGAAACTTTCAGTTACCATGATTATTGAAAGTTGAGGGTAGTTTATTATGATCCAGTCCGCCTAGATCAGTTGGTTTTTGCAGAGGATGAACTATTCAAACCTGGCCCAGTTCCCACAGCGTTCAGTTGTGCTTTCAGTTATATACTTTATTCTGATTAAGTCTTTAAGATTAGATTTAATAGCGATGTCACTTGTCCCCACCTTCACTTGATTATGTAAATCTTCTTCTGCGTTGTTATTCCTTTTTTAAGTTGGGATGTCAGTACCGGGCCCCATATATCAAGCAAGTTAGTTCGAATCTTGTCTTGCCCCCCTTTTCCCCTCTCTTTTTCAGGAAAGAAGTTGGACTTAAAAGAGAAAACAAGATATCCCAATGATGTTACCTGTAATTTATGGATTAATCTTGTCTGTTATTCTAATTTATTGGGGTAAAAAATATGCAGGATCTGGTCGTAGACGGTCTCGAAGCTACTCACCTCGCCGTTGGCAAGACAGGGATCCTTATTCAAGGGACCGGCGAGGAAGATCACGCTCTCCATACAGTAGGAGGACGGATGATTATGACTCACATAGGAGGCGCAAGGAGCGCTCCTTGTCTGCCAGTGGTAGTGGCTATGCTAGATAGACCATATAAATACAATAGCAAGTATCTATCGTCTCTGAAGTTACTTGTTGATTGACCTGATGTGGGCTTTTCTTGTATGGGATTATAACTGTCGTTTTTTTCTTGGATGTTTGTATTGTCACGGTCTACTGTAACAATTTACTCTTTGACTTTCAAGCTCCCTGGTTTTATACCAGGCTTAGAAAGAGTTCCATCTGGCTGTCAATTGGCAATATCTTGGTCCAGCAACGATGTGATTTAGTTCAGTTTCGTTTGATTGCCGGTGGGATCGCTCTTTTTCTGTTGTGGGATTGAGACTTTATGGTTGAATACATGGATGATATCCAGAATGAGGTTGCTATCTTTCTAAAAAGGGTACTATTTTAGCCAAGGCTTTTCAAATGCAATATTTTTTATATTTTTTATATTTTTTATATAGTAGTCTTTCTTTAGAGTGAGTTACAGTTTTACCACTGTAGTTCAATGTTAGGGAAAGTTTTTGGTGGATTTTATCTAAATTTTAGATAAAAAATGGAGAATATAGAAGACAATGCAGTGCCCTAGGTAGCAATGACTTTCTTTGCCCAAAACTAGCCACGGGTATGGAAGTCTAGGATACACTTTGTAGCCCATATCCTACATGACTATGGCTGTTTTAAAAGTTTGAAATTTGAAATCATCCTTGTTACTACTATTTTAGGTTGCCCTTTGAATTTGTTTCCCAAAACAGTATATTTTAGGCGGCAATAAGATTTTGTTTTGTTTTGTTATACTTGATAATATTTTGTCATATAAAATTTTAAATAACATGATAACGTATACTTTATGTGTCAATGTATTATTTAATGTCTTATTTAAAATAAAAAGGATCTTAAATATGGTCACAATCATGACGGTGATGACAACAACAACAAAATAAATAATAAATCTAAGTAGAAGATGGCCTTTGGCCTTTGGAGCTTAAACTTGGTTGTGAATCATTATTTGTTTTGACTAGGGTTATTTATTTCAAGCTTAAAAGACCTAAAAATTGACAATATAAATAAATAAATAAATAAATAATAAGTTGACCACCCCAAAAGGCGGTGGACCACCTCAAGAGGCAGTCCGACCACCATTTTACTGTTTTTAATTGATTTTATTTTTTTAATTAACAGCCTCGATTTTTGAAATTATAAAGAACTTCAATCCAAGGAAATTAATTGCATGAAATCTCATAAATAAAAGAAATTAGGGGCAGAAAATACAAAAGTGGGGACAGCCAGAGAAAGTCGTTTGTGTAAAACCAGAGCACGTGAGAGGAGGGAGGGAGAGAGGGGCCCACCCTTTGAAATCCCTAAAAATCTGAAAGGAAAAGGGGGTGGGGGGAGGGGAGGGAGTGCGCTCCAGCTGCAAGGGCGGACTTGAAATCCAAATTCAAACTTACGCAATATTCCTTCCCTTTTCATACGTATAATAACACTGCGAAGAAACAGCAACACTTGCTAGGATAAGATCCGACAGCTGTGCCTCTGACACGTGTACGTCACTCTCTGCTTCCTTCTTTGTAACCGGTCACTTGCAGGTCGTCGGCTTGGCTTTCGCTAACCTTACCTTAGGCGGCTGCTCTCTTGGCTCCTAATAGGCTGAAGCTGAAGTTCAGAGGGCAGGGACAGGCCGGATAAAAAATGTTTCTATAGGATGAAATTGCAACCTTGGATCAATCAACCCCTACCATTTTTCTTTTTTCATTTTTTTTTTTTTTTAATCTCCTTGTGAAATTCATGAGAAGTTAGTGTTTAATAGGTTATGATGGGAATGTGTATTTGATGTTTTTCTAATGATTGTTGCAAACCTTAGTCTACATCTATTATTTGTTATAGTCAATGAAAAATTAAGTGATACGGTGTTCATACCGTATGTGCACTGACGTGAACAGAGTTAGAAAGACTTTTTTTAAGTTCTATCTTTGTCAGAGTTGGAACTAAAAGAACTGTTTGACATACTTTCAGTCGGAATATGACTTACGACATGAGTTTTCGACTTCGAATCCAATTTTAGCCAGAAATTCAAAATGCTATTTGACATCCGGCTTGCTTTTGTATGAAGTCATTCCACATGGGTTGAGAGCGGGTCGATGTCAGGCTTTTGGCCACCTTGAATCTTAGATATAGTCTTCGAATAGGAATTACACTTATAAAAGTTAATGAATTCGTGTGACCTAAGCACATACTACATCTTGTGAATGGAGTCATTGGTGATGATATGTTTCATGAATAAATTGTGGAATTGAGACATGCAAACCCCCATGGGCCTAACTCGAGTCTCCTCATTAGAAATCAACTTGATATTGATGGATTGGATCTTTTAACAAATCGGATTGATCCCAATGGGCAATGAGAATGAGACTTTTGAAAGTTAGGGGCTTAAAAGGAGGTGGTGTTTGACAATAGTTTGGATGGTAACTTTTCATTGGGCAAGTGGTTGAAGCCTGAAGGAATAGAGATGTAATATGATTATGATGTGTGTTTGGGATAAGACTTGTTGATCAATAGATAAAACATTCCAATTTTATTGCATGGAGTGATGAGGTTGAATATTATCGAGGTGAAATCAGATTTTATTTTATTTTATTTTATTTTTATTTTATTTTTATTTATTTTTTGTAATTGAGAAACTAAAATATAAATGAAGGGTCAAACCTTTTTTATGAATAAAATTTTTAGGGACAAACATTTTTTTTTTTAATAGACTAAATTTTCAGGGTCAAACCTTCTTTCTTTCTTTTTTTTTTTTCTTTTTATGAATAAAATTTTCATTTCAACACAAACAAAACACCCAAACACATGGTCTCCTACACACAAAAAGAAAAAAAATCACAAGCTAAAAAAAAAATACTACCACCCATCAAAGAAAAAAAGAGCTTTGTCACCGATTTTGAATCAAGATACTCAAATGAATGCTCAAATTTTCACAAATCTTAACATTTTCAACAGTATGCTTGAATTTTCCTTTATCATTTCCCATAATTCTTATACTAATCTCCCAACAAATAAAGTGTAATATTTGCTCCTCGAAATTCACCCTATTGCAAAATTTAATGCTATTCAATAAGGTGAATTATATATATATATATATATATATATATATATATATATATATATATATATATATAATTTTTATATTTTCAAAATTAAATTATCATCAAACCACTCAAACACAAAACGCTACTTTTTTTTTTTTTTTTTTTTTTGAATTGGTACTTAATTCTTATAAACTCAGACATTGCTAGATTTAGCAAGAACAATATCTAGGATACACGGAGGACATTCAAGTTTTCATTGTTCCTCATCCCTAATATTGAGAGCTAGTTTGGCTTATATATGAGCAGCCTCATTCCCTGACCTCCTAACATGTTGTACTTCCCAATGACCACAAAGATTGCGAAGGTGTTTTGCATCATCAACAAGATGGTCATACCTCCCCCAACAAGTTGTGTCCTTACTTAATGCATGAACTATCTCTAGTGAATCCCCTTCAACCAATAAGCGCTGTGCACCCAAAGAATCACAAAATCCCGCCATTCTCCACGCCCCATAAGCTTCTACAAAAGCTGGAACAAGAAGAAAAGGTTTCGAAGAGCACATAGCAGCAATCACCTGCCCCTCATGGTCACGAGCAATGATACCCATACCAGTCCTCAGCTTTTTGTCAAGGGAAGCATCCCAGTTCATCTTGATCATTTCCCTGCCAGGTTTTCTCCAGACACTCTCCATCCTAGCCCATGGTTGAATCAACTGCTCCCTTCGACTCTGATCTGCGTTATTGTAAACCTCTAATTGATCCTTGGCTAGTCGCACAACCATTAATGGAGACAAGAAAACACCTTCAAAAACCAGTTTATTACGACATAACCAAATATGCATAAATTATGAATATGATAGCTATCAACTGCATGTCCTCCTCCTCAAACCTGTCTTGCAACTTAAGAAAAATGCTCATAAAATTATCAACATCACTCGTGCATTTGTGAATTCTAGCAGTACTTCCAATCCAGAGATCTCTTGCAGCCGTATAGCTCCACAACACATGCCCTGTTGGAAATAATTTTGGATGGTGCACAAATTCTCATTGATATAAAATAATTATAATATGAATATTAACAATAAAATAAATAAAATACAATAGATGAAAATAGAGTATGGAAAGATCTCACAATGCTATAGAATCACGCAAGAGCGTTGTCCTTAAAGGTTGATTCGTGCCTCCCGGAGTGAATAACTCGGTGCGATCGGATCATTTGACACGCAACCTCCCAGGATTAGACTATAGCGTCTACCTTCGTTAAGGACGCACTTCCAATAACGAAGAGTAATAGAACAACCCAAATCTTTTCTTGTAGAACAACAAATACATAATTGAAAACATAGAAATAATATATATATATATATATATATATATATATATATATATATATATATATATCTCAAATGCTCTTTTGTGTATGTTATATTGACAAGAAGGTTGGCTTAATATATAGAAATGAAGCTCACGTTTTCCTTCTTAAAGAGAATCTTTTAATATCCAAAGCCTTGAATGACTTCATGACCAAACGGTAAAAAATGCTTGGAAACCATAAAAAATCATTAGACCTTGTTAATGTCAAAGGTCAAAACTGTTGAACAATTAAAACCATGGAATTGTTAATGGCCAACGGCTAGAAACAATAAAAGTGAAAATCAATAGAAACAATAAAAGTGAATCAACGTATGGAGAAACTCAATGCCCTTAATGACCAAACGGTCACAAAAAATTATTTCTCAAAGAAGCCACTAGCAAATATCAAACAAAGAATAAAAGGGCTTATGGAAAAAGAAAACAAGAAAACAATTTGTTTGTAACAGACATATATTACAACAATCCCCCACATGTTACAAACAATAAAATAAAGGAGATTGAAAGCATGCATCGATGTGGTACCCGAAGGTTTTAACCGCACCTAGGATAAATAAGTAGGAACTTAATGAATCATGGTAGAGTTAAACTCTTTTAACCAAATCCACAAGTTAAACAAACTTATCATCCACATAACTTTCTCCAAAAACAAAAAATTAAATCAAATCAAATAAACAAAAGTCAAATCAAATCAAATCAAGAAAATTGGGTTGTTCTATAGCGGGTTGGCGCCTTATACAGGCCATGCGCCTCTGGGCTTCATGAGTGCTCTAGAGACTTGCCAAAGTCTCATAGGAGGCGGCACCACCTCCACACTCACATAGGTGGCGTCCATCAAGAATGTGTGCAGAGAACATCCCATCCCAAGAAGTAGGGACTATGGACCCATTAAGAGTTTTAAACTCATCCTTACTCACTCTGCATCTTTTGTTATTACACCATAAAATGGCTTTCATGAGCGCTCTAGAGACCTACCCAAGTCTCATAGGAGATAGCAACTCCACACTCATATAGGTGGTATCCATCAAGAGTGTGTGCAGGGAACACCCCATCCCAACAGGTAGGGACTATGGATCCATTAAGAGCTTTAAGCTCATCCTTAATCACTCTGCATCTTGTACTGTCTTACACCATAGGGATGGACTCATAACTAATCTTTTCAACAAGATAGTTAATAAACATAAATTGACAGTACCATATCTCATTTCACTTGTGACTTCGTTTCCCATTAAACCTCATTCATGGGATCTCCAATCGCAGAGGTTGGGTATCAATCACAGTGTCATGATTTGGGTATCAGTCCTATCCCCCTCGATGCTTCTCTCACTAGCCTTCTTGCTAGTGGCTTGGTCAAAGAATCTGTAGAATTCTTTTATGACCTCACAAAGTCCATGGACATATACCGGTCTCAATAAGCTGCCTCACAATATTGTGCACTTTCTTATTATAAATTATTTGCTCGAGCTTTGGCAGCCTGAAAATCACAATAAACACATAGGTGGAACTGTGTTAGCTTATAAAGACAAATAAATTAACCAATAGGTTCTTAGCCATTCATCTTCAGTTTCTGCCTTCTCCAAGGCAATTAACTCTGACTCCATAGTAAACCTTGCTATGCAATTCTTTTTTAAGGACTTCCAAGAGATAACTCTTTTAGCCAAAGTAAACACATAGCCACTAGTAGGCTTTGCTTATCTGAATCAAAAATCCAGTTAGCATCACAATATCCTTTCAAAATAACAAGATAATCACAACATGACAAACCAAAATTAATTGTGCCTTTAAAGTATCTCAACAATTTAGAGATAGCATCTCAATGCTCAATACCATGATTATGAGTATATCTACTCAATCTACTAACAATATATGTAATATATATCAAGGCATATACAGTTTGTCAAAACATCAAGCTATTAATGATTTGTGCATATTTTTCTTGCAAAACACAATCACCGTGATTCTTAACCAAATATATTTTTGAATCATATGGTGTAAACATAGGCGGATAATCAAAGTGCTCATATCTTTTAAGCATCTTTCGAGCATAATATATCTGAGATAAAATAATGTAATAATTATCTCTAATAACCTTAATGTCCAACATGACATTCGCTTTACCTATGTCTTACCTATCAAAATTAGATGCAAGAAATCTTTTAACTTCATGCACAACATCAATGTTAGTTCACAAAATAAGTAAGTCATAAATATAAACAAATAATGACACGTTCATTATTGTAAAACTTGCTATGCATTTACTTGCATTATTAATCAAATATAAATTAAACAATATCACCTTGTCAAACTTTTCATGCCATTGTTTAGGAGCTTGTTTTAATCCATACCGGGGATTACTAGTCCCTTGGGCAGCTCCATATAAATCTCTTCATTGTTTAGAAAAATAACTTTGACATCCATTTGATGTCCAACAAGTTTATAAATATAAGCAATGGCAAATAACATTCTAATACATGCAATTTTAGTAACCGGAAAATAAGTATCAAATAATCAACATATGCATTTACTTGTAGCTTTTAGCTACCAAGTCTACCATATGCTTATCTATTGTATCATCCGGTTTAAGCTTATTCTTAACCACCTATTTATAACCAATTGATTTGGTCTTAGAAGGTAACTCAACGAGTTCCCAAACATGGTTAGACATAATTTATTCCAATTTATTATTTATAGCTTCTAACCAAAAAATGCATCAACTAGAGATTTAATTGTTTCATCATAACATGTCAGATCATCATCAATAATATAAACAATAAAATCATTACCGAGATTCCTTCCGTTCTAGCTCCTTTGCTTCTTCTCAATTCTTATACATCATCAACAATTTATTAGAAGCAACAGAAAATTTATGAAATAATTTTTCCTTATTTTTCAAAGGAAACACATGCTCAAGAAAAATAGCATTTTTAGATTCAATAATAGTATTTTAATCTAAAACATCACTTTTGATAATAAGGAATCTATAGCATGAACTATTACATCCAAAACCAATAAAATCACAATCATAGGTTTTTAAAACCAAGTTTCTACATTTTAAGTTTGAGTAACATAACATTTGCCAAACACCCCCACACTTCGAGGTACTCCAAACAATGCTTATAAATGTGACAAACAAAATAATGGCTTCCCCCCACACTTTGGTGAATAGCCCAAAAATGACAATCATAGCATTCATCATTTATTCCAATATTCTAATTTCTTTTCATTCCCTTAATGTAGCCAAGATTTACATGTATTAATCTATCATGCTAAATATTAATGGAATAAACCAAATAGTCATAATAAAATAGATTTTCATTAATAGCACACAAATGCTTTAAGAAATGACTTCCATGAGCTCATTTTTCTCTAAGTGTGATATGTCATTTACTCTTATTTCTTTTCTATCAATTGACAGTTTTTTAAAGCTATTTAAAAAATAGTAATCACCACTTGTGATTTTTAGACATGAGTCTTATAAATAGAAGTTGCATATTACAAGCTCTATCAAGATATTAAAAGAAAATCTTTTTAACTAAAGCTCCAATAAATATGCAAAGTATCATGCCCAACCAAATAATAATCAACTATTATTGGCTCATTGTCATAAATATGTTATTGGTATCATTCTTATGACATGATAAATTTCTCAAATACCAAATGAACCTTAATAAGAACATCAATAATCACATATATTTTATTTTGAATCATCATATCAGAGAAATTTGAAAGCTAAATGATATATATGAGGAATTACCAAATAACTTATAGTGTTTTTGCTAATATAGCATGTCATAGCTAACATAAATGCTAGATACTATTTCTTTTTTGAAATAGATGAATCAATAGAAGCCACCGCTTATCATATACAAATTCATGTAATTATAAAATTTTGCACCAGCTTTAATTCAATCAAGGAGGACCATCATAACTTCAAAAAAAAAAATTTTATTTAATAAATGAAATTGTATATTATGTCTTGAAAAAAATAAATCAAGATCTATGAATCATAATTTAAGAACTCACAGCGGAGCCAACTATTTTACCAATATCCTTCAAAATAGATTGTCGCCACTACACACCAATTAGGTGTCGTGAGAACCGATCAACTCAATACAAGCACCATATCTCATTTTCCTATCATATGCTTTCCTGCAAGAATCTTTAGCAATGTAGTATTCTCTGCACACAATTAGCAACGTTTATGTATTTTCTCCATCACAAAAATGAATAATCACTCACAGTTATTATTATTAATTTACATTGATGTTTTCTAGCCAAGCTTAGCACAACATAACAAAAAATGCTAAGTTTTAAAAAATCCATAAAAGGCTTAACTCTTTTTATTGTAAGAATAGTAACCCAACAACAAAAGATTATTTGACAATCAATGAATTGAGTTCAAATAATTGAAAACTCTTACAATCAAAATATTTTCATTTTCAACAACTACACAAGAAATTAAATTCTTTTTTTTTTGATAAATGAATACAAAATCTTTCCACTCAAATATTTGATTTCATCTTTCTCATATGCGAATTGCATACTACAAACTCTTATAGTATTTGCCTTCTTATAAGTTTAAATACTATTGTTATGATACTAATCAAAATATTTGTGCAACCATCATGATCAACCTTTAAGATTGTTGGAAATAATTTTGGATGGTGCACAAATTCTCATTGATATAAAATAATTATAATATGAATATTAACAATAAAATAAATAAAATACAATAGATGAAAATAGAGTATGGAAAGATCTCACAATGCTATAGAATCACGCAAGAGCGTTGTCCTTAAAGGTTGATTCGTGCCTCCCGGAGTGAATAACTCGATGCGATCGGATCATTTGACACGCAACCTCCCAGGATTAGACTATAGCGTCTACCTTCGTTAAGGACGCACTTCCAATAACGAAGAGTAATAGAACAACCCAAATCTTTTCTTGTAGAACAACAAATACATAATTGAAAACATAGAAATAATATATATATATATATATATATATATATATATATCAAATGCTCTTTTGTGTATGTTATATTGACAAGAAGGTTGGCTTAATATATAGAAATGAAGCTCACGTTTTCCTTCTTAAAGAGAATCTTTTAATATCCAAAGCCTTGAATGACTTCTGACCAAACGGTAAAAAATGCTTGGAAACCATAAAAAATCATTAGACCTTGTTAATGTCAAAGGTCAAAACTGTTGAACAATTAAAACCATGGAATTGTTAATGGCCAACGGCTAGAAACAATAAAAGTGAAAATCAATAGAAACAATAAAAGTGAAAATCAACGTATGGAGAAACTCAATGCCCTTAATCACCAAACGGTCACAAAAAATTATTTCTCAAAGAAGCCACTAGCAAATATCAAACAAAGAATAAAAGGGCTTATGGAAAAAGAAAACAAGAAAACAATTTGTTTGTAACACACATATATTACAACATGCCCCACCGTTTTCACCTCCAGACCACAAATAGGGCAAAGAGCATCTTCAATAACCCCATGCCTCTGCTGATTACCATGAGTAGGCAGAATGTCGTTACAGGCTTTCCACAAAAAGGCTTTCACTACTCCAAGACTCTTTATTTTCCGGATCTTCCTCCGGTCCTTTGCTACAAGCTCCATGTTAGAACAACTGCCTTTATCCCCCTCTTCAGTAATTTTTGCTAGGTGATAAGCACTTTTCACTGAGAACTCACCATTCATATACCTACCCACACCAACCAGTCACACTACTTGTTAGGGATAGACACACCCTTGACTCAATGGTTGTGCAAACTCCACAGAATAATAATGGAATGATAAATGCAATAGATCAACACACAGTATTTACGTGGTTCGGCAGTGGGCCTACATCTACGGAACTAACTCCGATCAATCCACTATAAACAACTTGTTACAGTGGTGTTTACTCAAGTTATGCAAAACTTGAGTTAATACAGGAGTAAAATAATACAGAGAGAAACAACCTCTGTTGAAACTAATATACACTCTCAGTGGTATATTAAAAACACTCTTTCTTAACTCTCTCTCTGGAGTATAACTGAAGCTCTCCTCTCTTGGCTTCTCTTCTTGTGTGTTGTTGTTGATCTTCCTCAATCATCAATCATCATTTGAGGCATAAGGCACCTTGGCTATTTATAGCCAAAGTTAGAACCATCTAGATGATAATCTTAGCCCCCAAGTTAGAACCTTCTAGATGAATGAACTTGGCCTCCAAGGTAGAACCATCTAGATGATGAAGACAAATTGAGAACCTTCTAGATGAATAGAGAATCATCTAGATACATCTTGAAGAAAACCTTCTAGATGGATGAAGAACCATCTAGATAAATCTTTGAAGAGAACCTTCTAGATGGATGGAGAACCATCTAAAATAATCTTTGTAAAGAATCTTCTAGATGGATGGAGAACCATCTAGATAAATCTTTGTAGGACTTGCTCCATTTTGTTTAATCAAAATCTTATCTTAAGTAGGGAAAAACCTTGTCGGCAACCAACACTACTGACGTGGACAAATAGCCATTGCACAAATGAGATCCGCCTCTTCTTTACCGAAAATTTCATAGACTAAGGTTTTATTCCACCACTTTGTATCAACATCTATTAGATTACTAACTTGATCTTCAGCTTGAAGCACTCTAATAGGAGACTGGATAGAGTATGTCAAGGGCAAAGGAATCCACCTATATATCCTTCAAGATTTTAATATCCTTACCATCCTCAACCCTCCAAATTAACCCATCTTGAAGAAGCTTCTTTGTAGCCCACACACTCCTCCAGGCATATGACGGCCTCCTACCCAGATTTGATGTAAGGAAAGTCTCATTCTAGAAATACTTCTCTTTGAAGATCTTTGCCACCAGAGAATCAGGATTTTGAATTAAACGCCATCCATGCTTTGCCAATAACGCCAAATTAAAGCATTATAAATCCCTGAAACTCATACCACCTTTCTCCTTTTCCCTCCCCATCTTTTCCCAACTCATCCACGCCATTTTTGCCTAATTTGAGTATTCCCAGCAGCTTCCTCGTCATTTTTTCTACATTTAAATATTCAAACTACTTTTTGCTTCCCTATGTTAAAATACACACCACTAGCTTCCTTTAATCATTCCCTATATCATTAAAAAATATATATATTTTTTAATTATATTGTATATATGAGAGGAGAGAGAATCGTAAGAGGAGAGAGGAAAGAGTAGAGACGAGAGAGAAACTTTTTTTTTTTTTTTTTTAAATAATCATAATGATTGCAATAGTGGAACCCTATACTTTGGGTTCCACTGTAGCGATCCTCATGGTTAAGGTTCGTTTAGGGAGTTTGTTGTGGGATTTTTTTTTCGATTTTTTGGTCATATTCCTTACACATAAGGAACAGACTCCCTTATAGAGAATCTGCTGGGAATGCTTTAACCCAATCAAAATTTAGACATCATGGAATTAATGTCCTTACTTAGTATTTTAGGCAAAAGAAATACACTCATAGTGTAAGTTGGAATAGCCTGAACCACCGCCTTTAGCATAACCTCTTTCCTAGCTTGAGATAAAAATCTCTCCTTTCATCCATTTATTTTTTCCCAAATTCTCTCTTTTATGCTAGTGAACACACTCACCTTTGACTTACCAATCAGAACAGGTAACCCTAAATACTTCTCATATCTTATAGTTGAAGTATTTAGGACTTACCAACACACAACAACAACAAAATTCACATTTATGTCATATACTTTTTCAAATCATAGACAAAAAAAAAACCTTCTAAAATATATTAACAAACAAAAATCCATAATTTTCTTAAAATTTTAAATCACATGGTTCAACAATGAGTACAGTTTCTAGATGATAAATTTGTTTATTTTAATTTTAATTTTAATTTATTTTTTAAGATTATAAGCTCATTCATGTGGATTAATAATTTCCCGTACCCATCACATGGATGGCAGCACACATTTTAGTGTTTATTTTTTAGGTTTTTAAATACATAACGAAAATATTGAAATTAATAATTTGTCTAAAATAGTGTTCCCTACAAGATCAACTTACCAGTTCCCATGGGGCCCACGAGATCTGCCCACCTGCAGCCGCTCCCCCACAAACGACAAACCACAAAAAACACAGCTCAAGCTCACCCCAGCCAGCCGAGCCAAAACAAACCTAACAAAACAAAACCCCCAACAAAAAAAAAAAAAAAAATTGTAAAATCCATTTCTATACTTGCCCCCATTTAGAAGGACAAAAATTTACTATAAAATTGGTTTATAGTTAATTCATACACATCAATCTAATAAAGTGACATGTGTCTCTTAGCATGTGAGAAACACATGTTATTACATATATATATTTTTTTTAATGGGAAATGGTAGTGATCTCTTAGTGTTTTTCGGGTCCTAGGTAGATATTATTTTCTAAAAACTAAGTGAAATAAATAAGGGACATTTTAAATAATAATAATAATAATAATAATAATATCCATGTAGGACCAGGAAAACATCAGGAGAATATCGAAATAGGATCCTCTCCAGTTCAAATGAACTGGATAATATCCAGTTACTTATAGTGGATATGTATTTTTATCTTTTCACTTTTTGAAGAGACAAAAATATCCATCCACTATAACTAACTGGATATTATTCAGTTCAAATGAAATGAAAATGATCATAATTCGAGAACATTAAGATATAGCACCTAGTATGTATAAAATTGATGTCATTTAGAATTACTAAACAAAAACAAAGGTCTCTATACCGAACTTTCATCCAAAGTTTGTATAAAATCATCAAATACCATATCAACACCAATCATATATATTCATACTATAATACGTGTTACTCACAATAAATTTCGGAGGAGGTGGCTTTGGCCTTGGAGGTGGTTCAGCCACCCCCCTTGAAGCATATCTGGGTCATGGTCATTGGGGGTGGTCAACCAGTCCAAAATGGCCAAAAAAAACAAAAACAAAAACAACAATTTGAGGTGGTGGTCAAGACACTCCAATTGGCCAAATGAGGGGTGGCTCCTCTAGCTAGCCTAGGGCAATTCAACCACTTCCTATTTTACTATTTTGGGTAGTTCAACTAGCTTTTTCGATACATATATTAATATAGGTAACATGTGTTATAATATGATTGGTATTGAGGTAACTTATGACAATTTTCATAAAAAAGATTGGACGGAGGTTTAGTGCAATAACCTATTCTTTTTTTCTTACTAAAGTGAGTTCTAAGCAAATTTTTATGCCATAAAAAAACATAATGTATAATTATAAGGATTGATTTTACATTAATTTTTTTTATATAAATTATAATATATTAGATAAAAATTAAAAAAAAATAAAAAAATAAAAAACAAACAAAAGAAGGTAATTGTCTTGTAATGAGATAGGGTGCAATACTTAAAGAAATTGCATGTGCTATATAGCATTGGCCATTGGGGTTGCATTTTGGCAGTTCATTAAAAAGGAATGATTCATATTAAAGTTATTACACCTTATACAATACCCTATACATTGTGCCATATATATTTTAGTGGTTTCATAACAAAGCAATAAATATACAACATAACAAGTGACATGCTAGTAATAATCAAAAGTATCTTTACTTAGAAACACAAAAAGTTGGAATAAGATCCTCTCAATTTCATTTGAAATAAAGAATATTCATTTAGTACAAAATAAGGGGTAATGATTTGAACACAAAAGTGTTCGCCATTCAAACTTCTAGGCAAAAAGTGCGATTTTTCAAATTACATGCAATGTATTACGTTTTTCTTTTTTTAAAATGTATGATTTTAAAGTTAATTTATTATTTTATTAAACGCTAAATTACATATTTTGAAACTGCAAAAAACAAACAAGCTCTAGAACAATAAAATTAACCAAAGCTCAAAATACTATCAAATATGTTCCAAAAATTGATAAGCCATTTTAATTAAAAAAATTTATCTTATTAGCGAGATAATAATAATTGTAAAATTAATAAAAATGATGTATTAAATTCATAATAATTTTAATTAGAAATGATGCAAGAAATTACTATAACCGGTTGCGCCGGTTACAAAGGTATGACCGTACGGCACATGGCAGTACGTTTCCCCATGGCAGTTGGTAAGCATTTAATGTGCTGCTTCTTCTCTCCTCAAAAGCTGTGCATTTTTTTTCACTACCCGCATTCAAACCGGAGCGCGCATACAAAAAAAAAAAAACCTTCCGATATTCTTCCTCCATCCCCGAAATCCGATTTCTCGCCACCGAAAACCTCTGGTCCTGTGGCTTCAGCGGCTCTAATCGGTTGCATTTCGGATCAACTGCTAATTCCAAGCGAAGCTCCTACTGCGCTGTCGGAGTAATTCACGGTTTTCTTTTGATTTCGATGGTATTGTGAACTCAGTGAGTGGTAATTGTCAATCTGATTTTTTCGATTGTTCAATGTTGAATTTTTGTGTGATTTCCTGTGCTTATTGGTTTCGATTAGTTGTGGATTTCAGGTATTGATGTTCTTTTGCATTGAGAGTGTGTTTGGTTTTACTTTTCAATTTTTTTTTTTTTTTTTTTGGGATTGATTTAGTAGAATAATTAGTGTTTTTTTGAACAATTTTTTTTAGAGTGATTGGGTAAAGTACTTTGAAGGAATGAGAGCAAAAAAATTTGTGCATTAATTCTTTTCGTTTTCCGAAGCTCACTATGAATGAACAATTTTGGAACCTAAAAAAATGAAAAATTTTGATTTCTTTGGTTTTCCTTCACTTTCTCAGGAATCAAACGGTGTCTAAGAGTGTCTTGAGCTTTGATTAATTAAATTGGAATCTTTGATTTTATTTTTGCAGGTGTGGTGGTGGTGGTGGTGGTGGTGGTGATGTCACTCTGAATTTAAAAGAAGCATAAGAAAATAGTGAGATGAATGAACTGTGGGTTCATTCATTGATTGTGATCAATCTGAGTCCGTGAAAGGATATATTGGATACTTTCTTCGTGGCTTATCCGCATTTAACACGTCCCTCAAGAATACGTGTCAGACTTTATGAACTCAGTTTCTCAGGTCCCCTTCTCTCTCTCTCTCATAATATTTCTCGAATTTTAATGACATGCACTTTAATTTTTCGGTTTTGTTTATGCTTCAGGGATGGCTATTGGAGCTGGGAAATTTTTGGTTTTGTTCTGCAAATTAGTTTGAGAAGTTAGATTTTTGTACTAGTAGCAAAACCCAGAGAGAAGGAAGATCTTAATTTGAAAGCAGTGGGGTTTTTTTTGTTGCAATCCGACCTGTTTTGGGTCCTTGCAATTTTGGGTATTGGGTAGTGGGATTGAAGTTTTATGTGTAGCTTTTTTGTCTGGTAATTGGGTTCGTCTGGGTTCTGCTTTTTGATAAAGAAAAAAGAGTGGTCTATTGCGTCAAGATGCTGGAGCCAGAGCTTTGTTCTTCTCGGGTTCTTTCACCTTTTCGAGAGGAAAGTGGGGATGAGGAACTTTCCGTGCTTCCCAGGCACACCAAAGTCATTGTTACTGGAAACAACAGAACGAAGTCTGTATTGGTGGGCTTGCAAGGCGTGGTCAAGAAGGCTGTCGGCCTCGGAGGTTGGCATTGGCTGGTATTTGCCTTATTCCTTTTGTTTCAATTCATTGTTTAATCACTCATCACATGAATCTTCTTGGCTTATTCTCTCTGTATAATTTGTTTATTGCAATTAAATTATCTCTTAGTGTCCAAGAATCACACGGCATGGATGAGAATTTTATTCTGGTCACTTAATCGTTAATGTGTTTGTGATTCAATGTGTGTCATTTTAATATGGGAATTAGTTGCCTAATATAGCCCCCCTTATACTTTAATATGATTGGTTGTTTTTAATTGCCGTATTAAGGTAGGGCTTCACATGCCGAACATATTTAAAGGGGTTTTAAATTTTAATTTATAAATATACGAGAAAATAACCAATTTTTGAAAAAAGATTTGTCTTTTCTTTAGCCGCAATGGTTGGAAAAAGTTCTTCCCTGACGGAGTCCACCATGCCTGACAAAGTAAGTTACTTTTCATAGTTTATAGGTATAAATTATAAAGTTTGGATATTGTAACAAAGAGTTTCACTTTTACCAAAAGAAAAGAAAATATTCGAAAGGTTTACTCATGCGTATGGGCGTGTTATATCTTGAGGGTTGGTGCTTGTTAATAATTGAGAAGAAAAAAAATTAGAAGAATTTAATTTGTAGTATTTTTATTTGATGGGCATCTATCTTTATGACTATAATTGATTTTTGGTTTGCTCTTATTTGTTGATTTGCTCCCTATTTATACTCTTTATTGTTTTATTGGGTTTTTATTCTCTTCTGTACTCCGTGAACAAAGTAATTTCAAGGTTGCATATTTTAACTGGCAATCTTTTGACATTCAAGGTTCTGAAAAATGGGGTTGAAGTAAAGTTGCAAAGGAATGCATTGAGTGTGCTGGAACATCCTACAGGGCATGAAGAAGATGATGATCATGATTATGATATTTCTAGCAGTAGCTCTGACGTTGGTGAAAAGGATAATGATTTCTGTAAGTTACGCCATGTCTGATTTGCTGATGCTCTGTTATAGTTCCTGCATATCATTCTTACTAGGAAAGACAGCTTTATTGAAGTTGTTTTGACCCAAAGGGGTAACTCAATTGGTTGGGGACTACGCCTCATCCAGCAGAGGTTTTGATATCTCCTTCCCCTCCCCTTTGGGGTCAGAAATTACTTATAAAAAAAATAGGGAAGGCAAAGAAAGAATTGTTGCATATCATATTCAATTTAGGGTTGGGTTGAAATCTCCCTTTTAATATCGTTATTGTTCCCTTGAGCAGCTACCAGTATTGAGTTCCACAAACTTAGCAAGCCAAGAGTTCGGACAAAGCCATGGGTTCCGTCTGCATCGACAAAGTCAACAAATCGTGGCATTTACAGAGAAGTTCAATCCATCCATGCACCTCAATCGGTAATAATTTTTCAAAATTAAGAGATTCATGAAGCTTGGTTCCGTGTTGGTGTGTGGCTGGCATCTAAGTTTCAAATCTGAAATGCGGATAAAAACAATATTATGCTGATTGTTTAACTCGCTTGAATTCATCCTTAGTGATCTTAGATGCAGAATTACTTGATAATACTTTGTCCTCTCTCAGGCAGTAGAGCAAAATATATCTTCTGATGTTGCAATTCTTTATAGCACTTAGCAGGGGTGTGTACGTGTGTGTGGGTATAAGGAGTTCGATATTTATTATTATATATTTTCTGCATATGACATGCAGAACATGTGCACACAATTCATGAATCAGCAGATAATATAAATATTTTTGCTATACTAATGTCTTTCTTAATCTCTTGTGCGCTAAATCAGAGGTTGAACTTAGCCAAATTAGGTTCAGACTCATTGTGGAGATATTGCAGACACTTCAACCTTGTAAGTCATGCCTCCTTATGGACTCAGATGTGTTTTCCTGCAGATTTTGTTAATTTTTACTTAATTTAGAATTTATACTGTAGATGAGCAGCAATTTTAATCCATCAAGGGAACATTTGCTTAACGCGGTGCAGCGGCACTTTACGTTGCAGGTCTCTCTCTCTTTCTCCCTTATAAATGAAACGCATGCACGCATATGCATAAACCTGATGTCATTTTCCGATGCAGCTTGAAGTGGACGAGGCACAAGTGATCAATGAATTTGTCCAGGCTGCCAAGAGACGGAGGTCAGCCGACAAACCTATAGGACGGCGACTCTGAAACTTCAGTGTTTGTATGATAATATACATATTAAGTTTTTAACCCTAACCTTTAGATCAGATCTAATTAGTAAACTGATATGGGAGTGGTGGTTGGCCAACCATATTCAATCTCTCCTGGATTCTAACCCTGTAATATTGGTATTATTATATCCTTAATCTCTCATATTAGATGTCTCATTATCAGATGTTATATTTGAAGAGCCAGTGATTGACATGAGACATGATGGTATTGGTGAAAGGCATAGAGTTGAAATCAGGGTGGTCTAATGTCAATTATTTGATTATTTAAAGTTCGGAATAGGATCCTCTATTCCAAGAGGATCATGTAGAGGACTAGATTGGATGGGACTAAACCATTCTTGACAAAAGCCAACAAGTAAGTTCTAGGGAATAGAGATCTCCAATTTTATGTCCAAATTGTTAGTAAATTAGACAGCAAATATGAGAAAGCTAACATGGGGCCTATCTATCCAATCTAATTCTGGGTTGCCCGGTCACCTGCATAGATAAGTGGGCTTTATAAAGATTTTCATATATTTGTTTAAATTGTTAGCGAAATTGTTGGGAATCTGAATCCGGTTTTAGCAGTAGATTTGCTAATCTTAAAACTTTTTGGTGATAGTTTGGTAACCCACCTATCTATGCAGAAGCTAAAAACAAACTTATGGGTCCGATGCAAATCAATTCATGAATTGACACAAGTAAACTGTGGTTCATTCTTATCCAAGAAAGACTAGGGCTCATTGAATGTGGGGTTTTGGGGGGATATTATTTTTAGGTAACCACCCCCCTCAATTATATATATGATAATGTTGGTAGATGGGTCAGGCTGAGGCTGGCATTTGGTGTGATTGGGATATGTGCATCGATTGTGAAGTGGACGTGTGGAGGTGATCTGAGTGGTTTAAGGTAATTCCCCACCCCAATATCCATACCTTTTCTTTCTGCATTGCTTGCTCCTATGGGTGTCTCCAATTTCAGGGAAAAGGGCATGAACAGGCCAATGGATGCCTAGCCCTTTTTAGCTCAGAATTATGGTGGTGCTGTGTTACTTAGCCATTGTTGTCCACGGCAAAGATTTTGTGCGACTCTGTCGTTGTCCTCTTTTAGATTTCGTGAACTAGTTGTTTGTCTTGTTGCATGATTAGACGTAGGCCGAAAGCATCCTCGTACCGTGCAATTGTGCTCTATTTGATCATCGAAACAAACAAGAGAACAATACAAAGGAATCAATACAGAAAATAATAGAGAAAAGTTTGTATAGTTGGTATCGAAGTCCGGGATCAAATGGGTTGTGGTTTATGTTCGTGAAATGGCGATGTATAAGCTAAATTAAAATGTTTTAATATTATGTATGGTATAGTGTTAAGTTTTTTAATACTAATAGATAAGTAGAGCCGTCAAAAAGAAAAATTGCAACTATTGAGTCAGTGTTAATAGAGTGGGTCATCATGAACATTAACTGCAATGCATAGTAGTATGTTATGATTTTAAGTGTTTCACATGGGTTAATTGCAATCTTTAATATGTGTAAATAAACTTTTGAATGCCATTCCCTTTCAAGGGTGAGTTGTACTTGAGGTTTGTATTAAATTCTATGACTTTTTTTTTTTTGTGGATTTGGTCGTTCTAGAATCTAGGAGTCTAAGAGATGCACTGCGACTTATAAGGATCAATTGCTGATAGGGGTACTACAACTTTTACTATAACTTATTTATAAACGTGACAGTTCATTAACAAGTCGATTATTTTACTTGATCATTTCACCAATTATAATTTGTCACATCTAGTTGTAAAAAAACATAAAAAAAATAAATAATAAATAAAATTATAGTAAAAATTGTATTACCCGAACAATTTGACTCTTAAGGCCTCATGAGCTAATGCAACCAAAATGGGTACGGTTCACTTCTGGGGCCCAGTTGACTCAATATGATTCTCAGTCCACAGCAGTTGGTGAAGGTTTCGGCCCATTACCCGCTTTGTTAAGCCCATCTTGGTGCTGGGTCGGACCCTCCCACTTAAATTGGTGTCAATAAATGAAAATGGGTCAAAATCATCTTTGTTGTTTTACTATTTTTCTTACGTCAACATTTTATGCTATAACATTTGTTATATTCTTATATTTGTTAAAAATAAATGCTAAATTAATAAATTTTTAATTAATTGATCTTAAAAATGCCAATTAAAATTTACAAAACTGTAATGATAAACTATCCTATGTAGTGCTATAAATGAATTGAGTTGTTCATAAATAATTCGAGCTTGACTTTTATAAACTTGACTCGAGTTCGGCTCTATTATTAAATAGCTTGAGCATGAACAAAAATCTAGACTCATTTAATAAATTATTTGTAATCGTATGAACTTAGCTTGATTTGTATAAACTCGTATAATTTTTATTTTTATTATTTTAAACTTTATAATGAGAACATATTAGGTATTTTAAAAAATACAATAAAAGGGATGCTATTCCTAATGTGAAAGATATAGTTTAAATCTTTTGTGATTGTGAGTCTTGACATATGTATGTATGGGAGGCTTGCCAAATTCTTGGCCGATCAACGACAACAACGAAGGCTTCCTCAAAATAATAATAATCGTTGAAATGACAATCGGAGGAATGAACACAAACCTAACCGAGACAAAGATCGACATCACCAACACCGTGAGAGTTTATGAAACTAAAATCTTTAATTTTTCATCCTAGCAAATGGAGGCCAAAAAGCCGTAGTGCCCATTAAAACAAGCAAGAGATTGAGCTGCGCAAAAGTCGTTGTTTGTTCGTCGGTGCAATGGGTTTTGCGCTAGTGCACTCGCTTATTCTTTACACAAGTTTCCATCTAACGATTTTTGCTGGACAAGTTTCAATGAAGTGGTGTTGACCTTGCAATAGCTCTCTACCTATATTGCTATCGGTCTTTATCAGATTCTGAGCACAGAACATAATTGGAGAAATCCGAACTATCGCAGATGGATTTGAAAAAAATATAAAAATAAAATTAGTTAATTGAACAATTTTTAGATAATGTCAAATTTATTAAAATAAATAATTAAATTACTCAAAAGTCAAATCGGTATTGGAAATAAAATTAAACAAAACAAATTAAAACATTTAATAATGGACTTAACTAAGTCCAATCCTACGAGACCAAAATATTATAATCCCTATTTATTTTACTATTTTCCTTGTCCTTTTTTCCGGTGCGCACGAAACCTCCTCTCTCTCTCGTTCGCTCTCTCTCTAAAAGAAGAGCCAAAAGTCTCTTTTTTCGGCACCATCTTCCACCGCTTCCAACATTGCTCAACAAGCTGCCTCCCACCGATTCCTTGAATCCCAATTCCAATTCCCTTTCGCAAAGGTAAAGATTTTCCACTCTCACTTTTTCCGCCGAATGGGTCTCTCAAAGGAACCGAATTCATGACTCTATTCAATCGCCTTTTTGCTGGAATCTATCCCGCGTTTGTTGAGATTCTGTAGTCGAAGCTTTGGATTTTGATTGTGATTTTTGGGGTTTTTATTTTATCTTGTTTTGTTTTGTTTTGCTTTGCTTTTCCAGTCGGTTGCCTTGCTGTTTGTATTCGTGTTCAGTAGCTATATTTGAATTTCTTCATTATTTGTTTAGGGTTTATCACTTTGGATCATTGTTCGTATACCGAAAGTCTGTTTTTTTTCCATGTGTTTTTATGTATGTATGTGTGAGTTTGAGCGTGGTGATGGTTTAGGAATTGTTGAAAAGATTATTGGATCATGTAGTTGTTTGGGATTCTTGTGATTGAATTCATAGGATTGGTAAGGCTGAGAAAGTTCGTAATTTTGTTTCGACAAACTCGGATGACGGTGTTGGAAGAGGCAGTAATATTGGACTGCAGCAGTTGAGCTGAATGAGGGGGTGGTAATATAGATGATGGATAGGGTTAATAAATACTTGATCTTTTTTAATGTTCTATGCTAAATAATGTGTTTGTTGGTGTTTTTTTGTTCTCCTTCTTAGTAAATTGAAGTAGGAGAGAAGCGGAACCATTAAGCATGGTGGTCTATCAAATACGTAAGCTATTCTGGTAGTTAGAGTAATGCTTTTGAGGTTGACTTTTAAGCTATGAAGTACTTGTTAGTAGGAATAGATTATAGGTGTAGGGTTTTGGTGCTGATGGTGGCATTGCTATATATATATATTTATATTTTTTTTTTTCAGAAATAGGGCCCTGATCATTCTTCATTTCGCTTTCTGATTCATTTAGCTGGGATTGTCCTTATGTTGTGTATCCCTTTTCTATGGTATGAAACTGGCTGTTTTTATGCCTTTTAATCTTTACTTAGTCTCCAATAATAAATGCCTCCTTACTGATGCTTTTTCATTTTTGTTTCCCCATGAGCTTGTGTTACACGCAATTTTTAAGTTTGTCTTCTACAAGTGCATGCGTTATATTGAAGATTCTATAGCTGTATAAATTTAGCAGTTATAATTGGTTGTCTCTTACCTAATAGAGTTTGTCATTTTTCAGTGCTAAAGAAGGGGGATATGCTGCAACAAATGGAAAATACTGATGGTTTTTGGTTGGAGTCAAGATAAATTAAAAGAAATGGGAGGCTGCTGCTGTTGTTCCTCCAAAAGTGCTGAACTGAACGCTACACCTGCATATTATTATGTCAGTATAATCTTTTCTTAGGAATTCTCTTCCTCTCTCCACTTTGCTCATGTTTTCGAGTCTAGAACAAAATGTTGTCTTTATGTTACATACGTGATTCTATGGAATATGGTTTATTGTGGCACTGCTGTAGGACAGTATCTGTCTTTTCTTCCCAAGTTTGACATTAGCAATATATATTAATCTTGTTTTACTTGTGGATATTTCTTTTCTGAGATATATGAATTAACTCAAATCTTCAGCTACAAGCTACCAGTGAAGAAAATAAAAACCCCTTAAATCCTCAGTTACAATCTCATTGACTTTGGTTGCAGTGGAAGATTACAAAAGTATATTTTATAAAAGCCCAACCTTGAAGCTTTGTGTAGGACTCGATACAGTCGATTCCTTGGAGAACTAGTCTTTTCCTAATCACTAAAAGTCACACTAAAATATTTTATCACATCACCTATAAAGTACATATCAAATTTGTTGGAGGGACACCTGGTGGTAACATCAGTTAACGTAACACTGTAATAATCTCCATGAAACTTTGTGGATGGCCCCTGAGAACAGATAGTTTGTCATGGGAGAATTAGCTCTTCTATGCAGTACTTGACATTGCTGCTTGATTATTAAGAAATGTTTGCATGCTCATATATTGCTGCTGTTTGCTGCATCATGACCCTCATGGCCTATATTTTTGGTCTCTCTAAGTTAACTTTTTCTGCAGTTCCCAAGAGCTTCAGAAGAGCATGTACCCCTATCATCTGACCATGGAGGTGCCCCTGTTCTCTCTGCAGGGCTCCTGGTTGATACAAATCTGGATACGTCAATTCCTGACACTTATAGACCACCTCCGGCACCTATGCCATATGATGTGGTTTTAGGGCGTCCTCAAACACCTCCTGTGGCTCAAGAAATTTGCAGCAACAAGAGTGACGCGGCAGCACAAACAACAAATTCTGATTCTGTTCAAGAAACAATAGGTGGCAACTCTCAAGAAAATTTGGTTAAGTGTGAAGATCTCAAGGAATCGGAAAGCAAAGCGGAAACCAATTTTGAGCTTGACTTAGAAAAAGAGTCAGAAGTTGAACTTTCAAAGTCAGTGAAACCCGTAATTTCTGCAACAGAGGAAGATGATGGTTGTCCCATTTGTTTGGAAGGTGATATCCTTGTTGTGCACGTAGCTGCGACTTTGGCTATTTTGTTTGTGCTCTTTTGTTCTGCTAGTGATGGTGTGATGTTCAGATCATTGTGTTTGGAATAGAAAATTTACGTATAATTATTTTTCTCTTCTTCCCTACAGAGTACGACACAGAAAATCCAAAAATGACCACAAAGTGCGATCATCATTTTCACCTTGCATGTATTCTTGAGTGGATGGAAAGAAGCGACACTTGTCCTGTGTGTGATAAGGTCTGCCAAAATCAAAATTTTCATTTATTTTGTGATTGGATGGAATGAGATATCCGTTACCATGTTCGATACTGAGAGGGCTTTGTTTTTCTTATGATGCAGGAGATGATTTTCAATCCTCCTATTGATTAGCAGCAATCAGAAACTCAGCTTAACTCCTCCTCTGCAAAGGTTACATAGCCATAAGAGTTTTTGGTTTTTCCCCATCTCTCTCTCTCTCTCTCTCTCTCTCTCTCTCTCTCTCGCTCTCTCTCTCTCTCCATTGTTAAGTGGCAGCCACAGATTGGCTGTGGTTTGGTTGTTTTGGTTCTGAATGAGTCGTGCCCATTTCAAAAGCATAGCGTCTTTGTGCATTCATTTACTTTTAAAATGTAGAAAAAAAGAATGAAAAGAGAAGGAAAGTAAATATAGTTTGGCATGATTGAATCACCGAGTCCATTATCCCTTCTTTCTTTTTTATTTTATTATTATTATTTTTTTTTTATGAATTTTTATAAGCAACATATTTGCCTGAGTTGCGTAGTAAATGAAGGGATTACCATACTGGTTACTTTAATTGTCTAAAGAGAGATTCGGAATAGAGCTTGCTTAGGTGAACTACTCTCTGTCCGTCTCCCCGTGATATAGCTTTTCTGCGGGTCCTGCATTATTTGATCCTGTTACTGGGTTGTTTCTAGTGTAAATTAATCTATGTAATGGAAGTAGAGAAATATAAAACGCATAGACATGCTTGATGTCAGATTATTCATGTATATATATAGTTTGATTTTGACATTCGAAGTTTGAACGAATTGGTCAATTAACGGATTTGCACAAAACATTTTGAAAGGTTCTCTTTTGTTAGACTTTTCACGTGGAGCATCTGAGAGAGGTGCTTTCACAATTGAATTGGAAATGCTGCTATGTTTCATAAGCTGGCTTATGTTTGGGACTCTTCCCTGACAGGTTACTGATTGTATTTGGCATGTAACTCAAAATGCATACTTTGCATTCATAGTCTGCATGCATACTCTTTTGAAGCAAGAACGACTCCTTCAGTTAATATTATCCTGGAACCGTGTGGCCTTTCAATCCTTCAACTCAACGGAGTAAGATCTTCTCCATTTCAAGTGCAACGGAGATGATCTATTTCAAGGTTCAGATTTTGTTTTATTGCCTCTAATGTTGTAGGTTGTGTAGTGCCATGTGATCAAACTATGTGGTACCATATACACCATTACATTAGCAAAATTTAGTCTGAGCCATAAAATGGATCCGTACATTTGCATTTGGTTTGTGTTAAGGATACTACATAATGTCATGAGCTAACTTGAGTTAACATTACTTTTCCCAAAAAAATAACCTGGTGAGTATATTGCAAATAGGGAAAGAGTCGGTGCAAAGTCTTGAGGATTTCTTGTGCTGGTCTAATACTTTCTTTCATCGTGGAGGGCATGTTCCAAGTGGGGCTACCACAGCTTTGATTTTTTGGTGCCTCGGGTAGGCTTACCCCAACTAGACATGAACCAACTCATAAATTTATGGGTTTCTAGGCCACTTGGAAGGGAAGTCAAAAAAGTGGGTGCAAGCTACTTGATCTTCGAAGTAGCTGGCAACTGGCAAGACAATCCTCACATGGGTTTCTTTTGTTTCGATTCAGGAAACTACTGGTCACATTTGTTATGTACTTTTAAAATAAATAATTGAAGGAGAAATGTTAGGGGTCAAGATATTTTTGTTAATATTTGGTCTATCTCATCTTATAAATCAATTATTAGATTTGTGGACTTGTATAGATTTCACATAAGTCAATGATGGACTCCACAAATTTAATGGTTGATCTATTGAATTTGTATGAGAATATGAGTTAAATATGAGGAACTTATTGACCTCTAGCATTTCTCTAATTTAAGTTATGATCGGAGCTCTCTATAGTTAATTAGCTATAATTTAGTTTTCCAAACGAGATTTGTCACGTACATGGTTATATAACAGAGAAATTATAGAAATTATATTTTTATCATGCTTTGCTGATATGACACTACAATTGGTCTTTGGATCAGCACTTCTTGAAAAAAGAATTAAGAATTGATTGATCCAATTCTTAAAAAAAGAATTAAGGATTGATTGGCAATGTTACATCGGCCATGTGGGATAGAAATATGGTTTACATCTTTTTTTTCTTGTCCATTTTTTTTTTTTTTTTTTAAAAAAAAATAAAAGTCAAATAAGAGAAAGCGGGTTATATGGGATTGAATAACAACAAAGGGGTGGGCACCACTATAACAAACCGAAATGATAAAATACAGTACATAATCGGTAATAGTAACAAAGTATAGGCAATGGTTTCATTCATGATCTAAATGAACTATAAACAAACTACGCTTTTCCAAGGGCCGCACAAGGCAGTTGACAAACGGCAAAAGAACTCAGTTAAGAGTCCCAAGTGGTGAATACAACTACCTCCATTAAGAGGTAGTTGTAGGAGATGTACTGTAGAAAATCAGATACGAGTCGTTGAAGGACAAACGTCGACAACAAAAGTTTCACCCACAAGATTAAAGAAACAAATAACCCACAAGAAACAGAAAATAAAGCTAAACACAACATAAACATAAAATACAGGAAAACATCCAAAAAACCACAACAATGATCTGAACTGTTGCCCAGGCGATCGTAGGAGCATGAGTGGCAAGGGGTATCCACTCGCCGGCGCGTGGGAACCACACGTCATTGCATGGGTGGTAGATCTGAGCGCAGATGGTGGCGTTGCTACATTAGGGAGCCGAGGAAGGTGGTGGGCGGGCACGTTGGTCAGTAGGGATAACTAAGGAAAGTAGATCTAGTTTTGAAATTAGATCTAAAAACCAAGCAAAACCTGTGAGCGGCGGAAGCTGAGAAACAGGGATGACGAGGCGCAGCAGATTTGGAGAGGTGGTGAGGGTGGGCGGTGGAAGGCGAGGAGGCTACCGGTTGGCAGTGTTGTGGACAGCAGGGAGAGGAGAAAAACGACCGAAAAAGGACACCAAAAGAAGAAGAAAAGGAACTCCCCAAAAAACACTCACAAGGAGGCGGCTAAACACCACTTAGGGTGTGGAAGAAATCCACTAAGGGTTTTGGAGAAAGCTTCTCTCGGGAGAGAAATATGGTTTATATCATTACTCTTTATAACATACTTAGATAAATGTTATAAACACTTTTATTCTATTTTTATTTCACTTTGTTGATGTGGCATTGTTAATGATAAGTTTTTGATGTCACACACACACACACACAAATATATATATATATATATACCATTGAATTTGTAGGACTTACATGTGGGTCTATTAGGGGTGCAAAAGCGGTTACGGTTAGCGGTTAGTGGCAATAACTGCTAACCGTAACCGCCCTAGCGGTTAGTAAATTTCACTAACCGCAACCGCTAACCGCCTAGCGGTTAACGGTTAGCGGTTAGTGGCCGGTTAGCGGTTAGTGAAATAGATAACCGCCCGCTAACCGCTTTTTTAAAATTGAGCTTCTTTTTTTTTGGCTTTTTTTTAACTTATTTTTTTTTCTTGTATTTTTAATATCTTCTTGGGCCCAATTGCTATAAATATTTGAATTGTCATTGGATCATATGATTAAGTGTTGATCTTATAAACTTACAAACAAACAAAAATACTTCAATTGTAGTTATAAGTAACACATTGTTTAATCCAATATCAATTACTTAATTTGATATTATATGAATCACATTGTCATTGTCATTGTACATGAATAATTGATTAAGTATTGGAATTGTAATTGGATCATATAGTTAAATATTTATCTTATACATTTATATTATTCAATATGCATATAATATAACTATAAGCAATTATATATATAATTCAAAATTGTTCAAAATTGTTAATTTTCTTTTTTTTTTTTCTTTCAAAAAATGGTTAAATTTCTTTTTCTAAAAAATGTTCAAAAAATACATTAATACTTCAATTGTGATTATAAGTAACACATTGTTGAATCTAATGTCAATTACTTAATTTGATATTATATAATCATATGGTCTCATTAAATTATATCATATGATTCATATGATTAATTATTTAAATTCTTATCATATTTACTTATAATCTTTTTTCTTTGAATTGAACTTAATATCTAATGGTAAATGGTAATGTTCAAACTCCTAAATCCCAAATTCCTAAAGTATCTAATAATGCTTTAATTAAATTGTAGACTTGTAGTTATAAGTAACATATTGTTTAATTCAATTGAATCAATTGTGATTATCATTGTACATGAATCATATGATTAACTTGTAGACTTATGACTTATGAGTTATGTCATATTATATATGTATTATTTATTATTATATAATCATATGATTTAATGATCAAGTCATCATGTGATATAATCATATCAATTATAGTTGTTAGTTCTTGTGTTGGCTTAATTCAGTTCCAAAATGCAGATGCTACTATTCACGGCTCAAACACTGATATAGAATGCTCTGATACCAATTGAAAAACGCTATGCCGACTCCAAAAACTTGTTTATCACAATTTATGCGGAATTAATATTATGAAGCAATAAACAATTCAATCACCCAAAATATATAAAGCAATAAAAAGGCAGACACAGATATTTTGGCTAATTTTTCTAAGACTCCTTCAGTTAAACAAACTCAAGGTAAGTTTTTTCCTACATGCCATCATTGTGGGATTGTTGGTCACATTAGACCAAACTGTTGGAAATTCAAAGCTGCTCCAAAGAAAGAAAATCATGCAGCTGCTCCGACTCTCCATAGTAAGAAAGGTAAGAAAATTTATGTTAAGCATCATGCATCTTACCCTAAGCTTAGAGTCATGCATCCTCATAGAAAATTACCTTCTAAAAGGTTTGTGCTCACTTGTCATCATTGTGGAAAGGTTGGTCATATTCGACCAAAGTGTTTTGATTTGAAATCCCATAAGCATAAAAGTGAAAATTCCTATTCTAGGAAAGAAAGTGAGGGTTTGGTCATAATGATTAGAGAAGTGTTATCTAGGCTAGATAAGTTTGAGCAAAGTCATAAGTCTAGACCTAAGATTTCTCAAGTGTGGGTTAGGAAGAATGATACCATTCACCCATTGAGGGGGAGTGGTAGTGATCTCACCTAAAGTTAGGTGAGTCAATAACATGCCTAGGATTGATTGTTTTGCTTATTTTGTAATATCCTAGAGCATGTTGTTTTTTTTTTCATTGCATTTTTTTTTTCCTTTTCGTTTTTGGTTTATTGTTTATGCACTGCATTGTTTTTGTTGTTACACTTTCTGTATGAAGAGTATATACATGATTGTTTTGAGATTCATGTTTTGAGGCATATTCATAAAGGATTTTTCAAGAAATTCATATATCATGATCTTTGAAAAGCTTATAGATGAGATGTTGTGTGTGGACCACCAAGATTTTTGTCTACTTGCTAATCAAATGTTCAGGAATGTGTAATGTCTTGTGAAGACCTAGAAGTAGTTATTAAACCAAATCATTATTTTGTAGTGGGACCTATAAGATGTGATGAAAGTTTAATGCTAAAGGACATTCATGTCTTGCCTGTTGTAATCTCAATTCAAGCATGTTGTTTTGTTTTGCATTGCATTTTTCTTTGTTTTGCATTTGTTTTTTCTTTTGTGTGCATTTCTTTTGTGAAAAATTTCAAAAAGACAAAAATATGTTACTTTGATTGTTTCCTTTTCTTTCTTTTGTCTTATGCACCTAGATAGTCCATTAATTTCTCATGTTGCTTTTTATGGATTTAATTCCTTACATCTTGGAATGTTCTTAATATGCATGAGATAAAAATTTGTGTCAATGGACTTGTTTTTGTGGTTACCTAAAGCCTGAGCTTATGTGATACATTTTGCCTATGCTTTATCTCTTGTGCACATTTAAGCTTAAATTGAGGTTTTGTTTCACTTTATTTGTGAGGTCTGTTAGGTAACCATATGAGGTTTTTAACTAGTCATATTTTTCAAATTGACCATATGCTAGTTGAACCTAGGGCTTAAAAATTCATGCTTTCTCTTTTGTGATAAGCACCAAAAGTTTAAGGACACTTTCTCAAAGAGAAAAATAAACAAAATAGTGAAACAAATAAAATCAAAAGATCATATTCCAAAAAGAATTTATTTCACTGTGTCAAACTTGTGCAAAATATTTTACAAAGAGAATTGTATAGGATGAGAGTGGCTAGGCCCTAGTATGATAAGGTTTGACTTTTGATTTGATATACTTGTCAAAACCTCATGGTGGTGAAACTTTCTCCTCATTTTGTAAGTGAAAAATTTTTCTCTTTGGATGGCTTACCCACACACCACACAAGCATGGGATGAATGGAACATTTTTCTTTGCTTGGGTTAAGCAATATGAGTTTCTTGCCATTTTTAGTCTCATGTATATTTTGCATATTTGGAGCATGTTTGGATATTCATTGTGCAATACATGAGTCATTGATGTGTTATCATGTGTGTTCATTTAACTTTTAAGGGGGAGAAACATGCTTTGCATTTCCAGTTTCCTGTTGTTAATTGAGTCATACATTGAGGGGGAGTTTTGCTGATGTTTCTTTATAATCACGCATTCTACGTCATTTTTTTATCATGAGTTTTATTTATATCTTCTTGTTCCACATATGCCTTGATGTATTTTGTGAAGTGTTTCAGGAAACATGAAGACCTTTTGTCATTCTGTGACAAAAAGGGGGAGTAAATATAGGGACATGATGGGATTGGCTCGACATTTTGGTTTTGTCACTGAATTGCCAAAGGGGGAGTTTGTTAGTTCTTGTGTTGGCTTAATTCAGTTCCAAAATGCAGAGGCTACTGTTCACGAGCTCAAACACTGATATAGAATGCTCAGAATCCAATCTCCACCGTTCATAATGTAGATTCATGTGTTATGAACGTCCCTGCAAAATTTCAGCTCAATCGGACCACAAACGCCCATCGATCGGAGCTGTTGATCAAGACTGGACAGGCCAGGGTCCGGACCGGCAATTCCCCGGGTCCGGACCTCATTTCCAGAAACTAAAATCTTGCTCCGCAAAGCCGTGTCCGGACCGCCCATTAACATGTCCGGACACCCCGTAAGTTTTAGGCCCAAAAACGTGATTTTAAGTGGGTTAGGTCTAGGGTTTTGTCGGGGGTATATATACATCATTATAGAAGAGAGAAGTACGAATTTTCACCCCCAGAGAGTTCGTCGGAGGCTGTGCTAAGAGAGATCATATGTGGTGAGCGTTAAAGTGAATCTCTTAGAGTTTTAATTATTCCTTTGATAAATCTACGGTTGAGAAGTCTATCGGAAGGGTCCGGTAAAGGAGAATCACGTTGAAGAAGATTGTGAGCGCGGAGACGAGTTGTAGGCTTGTCGATCTTACAGAGTCAAGGTCTTGCAAAGGGTTGTAAGTGTTCCTAGTGTCTGTAATCTCTAGATAATCTTTTGATAGTGATTTCTTGGGTTTGGCTGCCCCGGAGAGGTTTTACTTTTAGAACGTTTTCTAAAAGGTTTCCTCTTCGTAACCAAAATATCTGTGTCTGTCTTTTTATTGCTTTATATATTTTGGGTGATTGAATTGTTTATTGCTTCATAATATTAATTCCGCATAAATTGTGATAAACAAGTTTTTGGAGTCGGCATAGCGTTTTTCAATAGTGATAATATATAAATTACTAAAATTATAATGATAATACATTAATACTTAAATTATGTTTATAAGTAACATATTGGTCATTGTTTAATCCAATGTCAATTACTTAATTTGATATTATACGAATCATATCATCATTGTACATTAATAATATGATTCACTTGAAGTCTTGAATAAAGTATTTGAATTGTCATTGAATCATATGATTAACTATTGATATTATACATTTATATTATTCATATACATATGTAGACTTATATAGACTTATAGGTTTATAACATACATTGGAAATAAGTCTCTAGATATTTAATTGTTGTATTAGTATGAATTAGTATGAATTAGTATACTTATGAGTTATGTCATATTATATATGCATAATTTGTTATTATATAATCAAATGATTTAATAATCAATCTCATGTGATATAATCATATAAATTATAGTGATAATATATTAATACTCAAATTGTGATTTAATTATTTTAAAAAAAATTGTGATTTAATGATCAAGTGATTATATGATATAATCATATAAATTATAGTGATAATATATTAATACTCAAATTGTGATTTAATTATTTTTTAAAAAAATTGTGATTTAATGATCAAGTGATTATGTTATATGTATAATTATAAAAATATATTATATAAAAAGGCGGTTAGCGGTTAGCGGTTACGGTTAGTAGACCCAATAACCGCTAACCGCTAACCGCTAGGCGGTTATGGCGATTAGGCGGTTAGCGGTTAATGCGGTTAAACGGTTAGGCGGTTAGGCGGTTGGCGGTTATAGCGGTTAGCGGTTAGCGGGCGGTTAAAAACCGCCCGCCTTTGCACCCCTAGGGTCTATAGATATAATATTGAATTTGAAAAAGAGATGGAAGAGTAACATTTTTTTAATAAAAAAAAAAAACGATCTAAGGGTTGATTGGCAGTATTACATTAACAAAATATGATAAAAGTAGAATAAAAATGTAGGGTATAGCATTGCTTGTCTAATTATTCAATGCATGACCTTTGGAATATCACATCCTTATGAAAATGAGATAATTTACATATACAATTCTTGTCAAGAAGCTCATCAACACACCTCAATGGAAGGAGGCTTGGAGAGCTTTTCCAACAGCAAAACTCCAAGATCCCCCTCCTCAAGCAATTCATAAACCCTAGTACAATATAATCTCTACAGTTGAGCCAATTCCAAGAGTGGATCCAATTATTCCATCGACTTTGGCCACAACATACGATACCACCAAGCCCTACCTCACTAGCATTTCCTTTGCAATCTCCGTCGGTGTACTCTTGTGAGCTTTGCACACTTGTAAGTACAATCACATGTTGAGGGACTTGGTCAAATGTAGTGGGTGCATCGATATATGTTGAGCCTCTTCCTGTTTATAGCATGTGATAGGTTTCTTTCTGGGTTCTATCTCTTCAAGCAAGTGTTTAGTTAGAACTTAGTAGAGTGTGAGCTGTCTAAATACTTGTTCAAGCCAGTGGTTCTGTGCAATTAAGTTGTCCTATTGCAATGTAATTAGGCATTTCGAATAAGTAAAGTATGAGCTGTCTAAATACTTATTCAAGCAAGTGGGTTTCATGCAATGAAGTTGTACTATTGCAATGAAAATCTGCCTCTGAACTATCCCTACAAACTGTCATTTCATGCGACTCTTTTCTTGGCCAGTGGGCCATGTCATTAATTTGGCTCATTCACAGTAGAATTTAGTTATTTCCTATTTTGTTTTGATTGTAATGGAGTTTTTGTTGGGTTGTCCTTCTCATCTTTTGTGTTTTACTTGGTGTACTCTTTTTTTTTTCTTTTTTTCTTCCTTTTTTTTTTTTTTTTTTTTTTTTTTTGTTTTGTTTTGCTTAGAAGAAAGTGAAAAGAAAAATTATTTATCTTGGGGTTCAAGACATTTTAAGAAGTGTTGGTCCAAATTCAGAAAATTATATATTCCAATAAATGCCCAAATTACGTGGAACATATGATTATTATTAATTTATTAATATGTTTTTGAAATTAGTTGGATAGCTTATATAATTTCAAGTACTTAACTTAAAAGGGTGGAAAAGTGTATTTAAAGTGTGTACGTGTTTGAGTGAGAGAAAGAGACAAGGCTTGTGCTAATGCGGTCCATGTGCTAGGAGCCTAGGATGGAAATAATCAATTTAGTATAGGAAGGAGGAAATTACCTAAAAAAACCAAAAACTTTTTATAAAATTACATTAATAATTTTAGAGAAAAATAAAATTTAGTCGGAAGACTTTCATGCTATTTCAATTTAGTTTCTAGGTGTTTAATTTTGACAATTAGTTTTTTTTTTTTTTTTCTGATTTTAAATAGGTCTTTTCGTTTATCATCTATTATTCAATTAATTAATGACCTATTACGCTAGACCAAATGGTAAAGTTCACATACTCCCTCAAGCTATAATCAAATTGATAATGTTTCTCTAAACTTTTAATTGTGACAGTGTTTCCTAAAACTACCAAAATATTGTTAATGCCCCCCTAAGACTAGCAAAAAGATAAAAATGTCCTATATATTTCTCAATAAGACAAAAATACCCTTATAAATTCAAAAAACAATTTTAAAAAATATTTATTAAAAAAAAAAAACGAAAATGTTAATTTAAAAAGAACGTTTTTTTTTTCTAAAATTTTATTTTTTAAACTAAAAATTTATTTTTATTTTTCTAAAAACGATTTTTAAAACGAATATTTTATTTAAAACGATTTTTTAAACGGAAAATTATATTTTTTTTTAAAAAAAAAACTTTTTTTTTTTTTAAAAAAAAAATTGTTTTATAAAACGAAAATTGACAATTTTTTTTTTTAATTTTTAAATTTCGATTTTTTTTTTTGTTTTTAAAGTTTTAGGTTATTTCTATAAGTTTTAGTATTTTTTATTTATTTATTTTACTAAGGGTAGTTTCGTTATTGGAAGGAACATTGATAATTTTTGGTAGTTTAAAGCGGATATTGTCACAATTGAAAGCTTGGAGAGGACATTGTCAATTGAGTGGTAGTTTGAGGGGGTATGTAGATTTTCCCCTAAATAAAAACTTAAAAACTAAAACATAAATGGGGTGGCTGACTAGGCAACCGCCCCTCTCTTAGGGCACAATACCCTTACAAGAGAGGGGTGCCACCTCCTTTCATATAGGGGTAGCCACCTACAAGAGAGGGGCAACCACCCTCAATTAGGGGACGTTGCCCCTCAAAAGAGAGGGGCCACCACCTTTCTTTCTCTTTCTTTATCTTTATCTTTTTTTTTTATCTATTTATTTATTTTTTTAAATTTTTTATAAGTGAATATTTGTAATTTAAAATAAATATGGTAAATGGTGCATACAATTGGTGTATAACGTGTGAAACGAGAGCAAAGTTACATCGATTAATTCTTATATCAAGGTAGGCTCCTTTCAAGGCTTCAATTGTTATTTCAATGAATCAAAATTGGTTATATGCCCTTGGACGGCATAGGTACACCTAAATCTACTTGCATTTACTCTTAATTTCTTTACTGCTTTTGGTTAAATCTTCTACTTTTGTGTCACACTTATTCCAATCTTGACATTTCATATCCTTCCCTTTTAGAAGCCAAAAAAATCAAAGAAAAAAAAAAAAAAAAAGGAAAAAAGAAAAAGAAAGGCTTAGAATTTCTTACTCCTAATCAGCTTCATTTTTATCACTCTATCGAGATCGGGGGCAATGAGCTTTAATACGGCCAACTCAAGAGAGAGATTGGGTAGATTCCATGTGTTCGATTGTTTGCTTAGATTATCCAAACGCCTGTCTACCCAAACAAGGCGAAACTCATTCTCCCTCTTACATTAATTGGCCAAACTATCCGAAAATTTATCCGAATAGATATCCAAACACAGCAAGGCCCATTGTAAGGCCCCTAATCATAGACTATTTTGCTTTATTTCTCTCTCAACCAAGATTGGGTGCAATATTAATACGGGTAGTTCATGTGAGAAGGTGGGTGGGTTCCAAATGTCCGAGCACTTGCTCACATTATTCATATACCTATCTAATTAAGTGTCCAAACAAGGTGAGACCCGCTCGTCCTCTAACACTAATTGCTCAAATTATCCGAACACCTACCCAAATAGGCGTCCAGATTTGGCAAGGCCCATACGGATAGCTATTTACACCCTATGTAAATCCCTTAATCTTAATCTTGGTTCTAGTCTTATGGTTTTGTTCCTCCCTTGTGCTGTCCCCCACTAGTCATTTCCTTAATTTGTCAAGCCTACAACTATCAGTTTTGGCTGTCCTATAACTCACCCCATTGATTCCCTGTGGCCTCGGGCACCCAAATGGCTTTTGTGAAGCATTTAGAAGCAAGATTGTCCAAGACCCAGAAATGAGGTAAATCTTCTTAGAGACCAGGGCAAAGGGTCTCTCACCCTGGCATGCCCCAATACAATTCATGCTCTTTGTTGTTGTTTGAATTTAGTTTTTTATCATCGTTTTCTGTAAAACCACAAACCAGAACTTGTTCCTGGTTTGGGTTGATATATTAGAAAAAAGATAAAAAAGAAAAAAAAAGAAAAGAAAGAAAGCTAAGTTCATGGCAGGATGCTCGATTTTAACAAATGGGTCTGCCTTAGATTGCGTTGATATTGCTAGTGCTTACCAAAATAATGGTTGTAGCGTTGCTAGTGATAATTCCGTAGAAGATGTTGCCGTTGTGGGTGTTCACGATTCTCATGATGATTACAAGGTTAAACTTCGAGGCCTTTTCGACCAGGTTCTTTCAGTTTTCCTGAAAGAGATTACTAGTAAAGGTGTTATTAGGCCTGTTCCGGCAGTGCTCGGTGATGGGCGGTCCCTGGATTTGTTTAGACTTTTCTGGGTAGTGCGGAAGAGAGGAGGGTTTGATATGGTGTCGAAGAAGGGCCTGTGGGCTTTTGTGGCGGACGATATGGGTTTGGATCTTAGAGCGACGCCTTCGGTGAAATTGATATGTTTTAAATACTTGAACGAGTTGGAGAAATGGTTCAAGGAGAGGTGTAGAGATAGGAAGCTGGGGAATGGGCAGTTTGGATGTGATGGGGGTTTCGGTTTGTTGTCTTTGGAGGTGGAGACAGAGTTTAGAGGTTTGTTGTCTCATGGGCTGTCGAAAAAGAAGAATGATGATGGATTTGTTCGACTGGAATCTTGTAAAAGTGGAGAGTACACTGATATGGATGTTGGAAAGAGGGGATTTCATTTTTCAGACACCAAGATCGCAAGTAGAATCCGGGACGATGTTGGTAAAGTCTGTCGTGATGATGACAAACACATTTTTAAGGATGTTGGTGCTGATCATATAATCCTGGATTCTAAAATTGCTAAGGAAGAATTTAACTTTCGTAAGAGAAAGCTAGAGTCTGTAGCAGGAGTACTGAAGTGGGTGATCCAGATCGCAAAGAATCCTGCTGATCCTTCAGTTGGGGTAATACCAGAGCCATCTAAGTGGAACGAGCATGAAGGCAAGGAGTTCTGGGCCCAGGTAATTAGGGCAAGGGAAGCACTGTTGCTAAGAAGGCATGTCATTCATAAGACTGAAGGATCTCCCTTGGAGGTAAGCTCATGGATCTTTGGTGTTTCTTCTTAAGTTTTTGCTTTTATCTCAGCATTATTAATGCCTTGAGTAGAATCAATGTACATGATATGTGTAAGGACCCGGAGAAAGTTTTAGTCACATTTGCATTATCACTCAAAACATGATTAGCCAAATTGCAGTTAAAGCTTCTTATAATCACTTATAAAACCTAGTCTCACCTACTAAGAAATCAACGTGGGACTTAATTTTTGGGTGTTACAATCTCTCCCACCCCGACGACCTCGTCAGGGCCCTTGTCATGCAATGTTTAAAATGTTACATGGTGTTACTAGGTTGCTAATATCATTTGTAATGACCCACGAAGAGTGCTATTTCATATTAGCGCCATCACTCTAAAATGACTAATCAAGTTATAGTTGGAGCTCCCTATAATCAATTATATAGCTCAATTTTACATAGTAAGAAATCAATGTAGGACTTAATTAATGAGGAATCACAATATAATGGCTTAATTCCTTGCTGAATACCAATGAAATTAAATCCAATATATTGTGATCAAACTGGTTCAAATTGAACACCGTGTCTATCTCATACCAAGCTAATCACTTAAAGAGGGCATTTAAAGGGGATAATATTTGCAAATTATTTGGACTCTAATTTTTTTTTTTTTTGGCCAATATATATTTTCATTTTCGAAGTTTCAAGGTAGTCAAATGAGTCGGGTCTCAATATATATATATATATATATATATATATATATATATATATATAAGATACTCGATAGCTATATATCAAGAGAATAATAAAAGATGTCTGTTCGAAAGAGAATCCCTAGAGTGGAGTCATTATGAAGCATTTAACCCTCATGAGAAATGATGGTTTAACATTTTAATTGGCATCGATCATATATGTTCTATTCAAATATTCTCATTTTAAATGCTATGAGTAATCACTAAGTTTGTGCAATGCTATGTCTCAACTCAATTCTTGCGGGTTTTCCTTGTCCCTTTTTTTTTTCCTGGGTTTGTACAATGTGGTGATGCTTTGATGTTGAATGCGCCTTTTTTATTTTTTATTTTTTATTTTTGGTCATGTCTATCAACAATGTTTTAATTTGCCTGATTTCATATAGCACTATTGGATACTATTGGATTTCACCTCTTCATCCTCTCCATTAGTTATTATTAATTTCATGGCATTCAATTATATGTGGTGTAAAACTTTGAGAATGGGATTTATATTGATATATCAGAACCATGTAAGACTTTGGAAGCACAATTACTTAGTATTTCACTCTTATCTCAAGATGGGTGTTTTTGTAATCACTTTCTAATGTCCTTTTGATTGATAACTTTTCATTACTTTTACCCATTTGGTGACAAACATAACTTGCAATGTTTGATTGAATTATAGGTATAAAATGTATTAACCTATATAATATTAATTTCTACTCCGAGTCTTATCCCTATTATTTAGGATGAACTCATCAATATTTTATGGTGAAGAAAATATATTTTACTCTCCTGTGGTTACCCCGCAAAACGAAGAATCCCCCCTTCAAGATGTGATATGTAACCTCCTTGTGGTAGGGTCAAAATGCAAGTATGATTGTGTAAATATTTTAAACAATCACATAATGCCACTCACCAGTAGTTGTTGCACATATAGTATTCTTTTCTCCATCTCCTGATGGAATTAAGAGTAACAAAGAGATGAAACTGGTTTGGCCACTTTACAATTGCCGGTGAAGATGCCTGGCCAACTCGTCCACCATCTTTAAGCATACATATCCACAAGAGCATTTCTCATAATTAATTCAAGCTTAATACCTTATAAAGCTGCACACATCTTCCCAAATCCAAACCACAACTTTGTGAACAAATAGAAAGCTAATAAACCAAGGCAAACTCTTCAAACTTCACCCTTAATCCTTTCCTCTCCCGAAACAAGAAAAGAGGTTCCTTACAACTACCTGTTCTAGAAGACCCTCTGGTCATAGAATTTCATGATACCAGAATTCTATTCGAAATATCATCTAAAACTTTCCTGTCACATGAAACAAATCCACAAGCATTAAGGACATAATGCAGGCATACCTCGGATCCATACCCTGCTTATGCAAGTGTTTGGCTCCACAAATCTCAAGCCTCATCTCTCTCCCTCTCTCTCTCTCTACAATTAGGGGAATGTCTGCTAACCCTGATACATGCTGGCTCGAACTCCTGACCTATATTATAAGGTCTCTGCATAGGCTCCAAATAGTGACATTTTCTTGATCACCCAATGTTCTTTACTACAAACTGTGCACATTACATTCCAGTAAGGTCTCTGCATAGTTACATTCCACTAAGGTCTCTGCATAGCTTCTTCTTTTTTTTCTTTTTCTTTTTTTCTTGGTCAGCTGCGTTTTTAGCTCATTTGGTGATTAGTTTTAATGATTTTTTTGTTCTTTATTCTCCTAGATTGACATTTCTCTTGTATACTTCTTGTGTATCTGGGTTCAGCCCAAAGCACCATGTTTTCTCCAAAAATTTTGCCTTCAAATTTCTTTTAAAATTAGAATTTTACCTCTCAAATTTTTTAATTTTGCCCCCTCCAAATTCCAAATGCTAGTTCCGCCCTGTCTGGGTTGCGCTTTGTGCTTTTAATTATATTTCAATTACTAATAAAAAAAAGGGGTTCATCTCGTGTTTGGTGTCATATAGTCTTGAGTTGGTTTGTTTATGTTTCATTTTCCTTGTGAAAGGAGATATGAAGGGATTTTTCCCCCCCTCAATTTCTGAAGCAACCAATACCTCACCATCCCTAACATCTAGTGTGGAAAAATAAAGCCAGAAAAGTGCAAGTACCAAGTTGTTACATCACAGCATTTCACCATCCCTAATATTATTGTTGTTGTTCTTGTTTCTTGACCACTAGAACTTTAACAAACACTGGTAATAGGAGATATAAACACTGAAACTTGAAGTAAATGGATTCTCCACACGTGTAGCTTTTAGCCATCAAGAAAAGGGTTTGCAATGAAGACTTTGTAGTGGGGGGCTCTACTTGTTGAGTAGGAAATTACATTACTTTGTCGATTTTACAAAATGATGATGGTTTGAACTTGCAGAAGAAGCTGAAGATGCATCCCTCTATGTATGAGGATAGTAGTGCCCCTTGTCACCACCAGTCCACAGCAAGGGTAAGATGCAGTCAAAGGCTTCCTACTTTGGGGAAATGTCCTGCTTGTTCTTGTTGCAATTCACGTTCAGCCAATCAGCTTAAATTGAGCCCTCATCAGATGGAGTTGGATAATGGCCCCAAGGAGCAAGAACTTGTTACTGTTGATATATCAGCCACAGATGCAAAAGTTAACCCACCTGAGGATGATTACCTTCCAAGGCAAGTTTATGGGGATTGTCTTGCTGAGGTCCCTGAATGGACTGGTGTGGTTTCACAGAGTGACTCGAAGTGGCTAGGGACATGTATATGGCCTTTGGAACACAAAAGGCATATTGAACTAATTGAAACAGATCCCATTGGGAGGGGAAGACCGGATTTATGTGGCTGTCGACTCCCAGGTTCTGTTGAATGTGTTAGATTTCATATAGCTGAGAAGAGGATGAAATTGAAACTTGAACTGGGCTCAGTGTTTTATCGTTGGAGATTTGATCGTATGGGTGAGGAAGTTTCACTTCAATGGACATCTGATGAAGAAACGAGAGTTAAGGATATGGTAAGGTCAAATCTTTGGAAAAATGCATTCAAGTGCTTTCCAAGGAAGACGAGGGAAAACTTGGTGAGTTATTACTTCAATGTATTCCTTGTCCTGCGAAGAAGATATCAGAATCGCGTGACCCCTAATAATATTGACAGCGATGATGATGAGTCGGACTTCGGATCTTTAGGCAACAGTTTTGGGCATGAAGCAGTCAACGTCCCAGGCTTCAATTTTCTAGCATGTTCTGAGAATAAGCAATGCACTGATTTTGAATAAGACAAAATGTGGAGCTGGATTGGATTTCATCACTTTCATCAGATGTTTGGTTTGACCCTTAAGAGTGAACAACATGACTTTGCCTTTGCCCCTGTTCAATTTTTGTAAGATAGTTTCCCTTATATACACAGAAACAACTCTCTCCCTTGAAATTTTGGTGAGATAAAGAGTATCACATTAAAGTGTGGTGCAATTTTGATGAGAAGTTATGTTCATGGTTGTGGAATCCAATTTGGTGGGTTTCTTGATCGAGTTTCTTTGGCTGCTGCAGTATCAGTTCACAAAGCTGTATTATAGATCTTGAGAGAGATGCTGCATTGTGAATACTTGTATCTCATACCAGCTACTATTACTACTACTACTACTACTACTTAGGGTATACCTATTTCATTAGATAGGAGAAGAGAAAGGAAGAGAGATAGTGGTTCGGATTCAACTTGTACTTTTGGTTTTTCTTACTTAGATGTGCATGTGGATTCTTTGCATCATGTTCCAAACTAGTGCTGCTGGTTTTCTTGGCCTCTATTCTTGCATGGTTTCAAATTTCATTAAAAGGAGTGAAGGACAATTGAATTGAATTGTATTTTTCTGCCCTAGGCTAACCCGTTGGGGTGCTGCCTAGTGGTGAAAGGGCGGGTTTGGGATGAGCCGTAAACTCGGACATCTTGGGGTTCGATTCTGCACCAGGTGTTGCCTTGGATTACTTGATACATGGCGTGTGGAGTGGTGTACTCGAGGTTTACTCCCTAAGGGTCGGTCCGAAGGGCCGACTTGGTGAAGTTTCAAAAATCTGCCCTAAACTATGAGGTCAATTGCAATTTTCCTCAAAATTTTGGATTTGAAAAATCAATTCCATAAGAGGCCCCCTAACAATAAGTTTTCCCCAATTTATGTTATATTTAACTTTAAAATTCACATGCTTATCATAGTGTCACATGATCACATGTTTATTTTCTTTTGTTTTCTTTATGATCACATGATAAGTATGTGACAATTATGGGTTAATATATGAGAAAATTTAAAAACTTTTATCAATGGGGATATTACAAATTATGACATAGTTTGGGGATTGATCATTCAAACTTGAAATTTAGGGAGAATATTGAAAATAATCTATAATTTAGGATAATAAAGTATAAATTATTCTTTTTTTTAAAAAAAATCATGTTGAGGTGATGCAGTAGAAATAACTGTAAAATCTAATCCTAATACTATACATTACTCCCTGCCTCTCCTACGTCCCCAAAGTCTATGTGGCGTAACGTTCAACCAAAAAATCAATTATAATGCACCAAATTTTATGAGGGACCATGCTACATAAATTTTGGAGGAATGAGAGGGAATGTGCATGAATAGCATTTACTCCTTTATCGTGATCATCAAGGCATGTAATATATGCTGACCAGTTGGATGTGTGGGTCTAATGAAAGTGTTGGTTTTCATTTACTCCCCAGAAGGATATGATGGCTGACACCACCTAAAATACATCACGGTGATAGCAAGAAAAGGCAGGTGGGCTTATAACTCTTGAAAATTCTTCCCTTACAAGTTAGCTTTTAAGGGTAAATTCTGCTTAATTTGTATCATTTGGTATCAGAACCAATCACCACGTCAAGTATGTAATCAAAAATTGGTTACAGCTTTATGTTCAAGTCACTGAGAGGACGGTGTATAGGACCACCAAAAATGACATCATGGTGATAGCAAGAAAAGGCAGGTGGGTTTATAAACTCTTGGACACCCTCCCCTTACAAGCCAGCATTTAAGGGTGAATTTTACCTAAGATTTGTATCATTTGGTATCAGAACTAGTAACTACGTCGAGTATGTGATCAAAAATTGGTTGCGGCTTTATGTTCGAGTCACTGAAAGGACGGCGTATAGGTTCTATTAAAATGTTTTAGTACTCTATATGAGCATAGTATTAATTCATTGAATACTAATAAATAAGTGAAGCTACTAAAAGAGAAATGACTGCCATCAGGTCGGTATCAATAAAGTTGGTCATTGTGGACATTGGTTGTAGAGTGTGGTGGTGTGTTACAATCTTAAGTGTCTCACATGGCTTAAGTACATTCTTAAACATATGTATATAAGCAATTGAACATCTTCCCCTTACAAGCCAATTTTTAATGGCGAGAGTTTATACCATCTGGCATCTACTTAAGAGAAAAATTTATGAAGAAAATGATAAAAAAAATTTCTCCAAGCTAGGTTAGATGGTTGGAAGAATTTTCTCTAATTCAATCTATTAAACTGATATGCATATAAAATGTAATTAAAAAAAAAATGTGACTTTTCTTGTCCTCACGGATCGAAAGTCAAAGACTAGAACATACTTTTTTGGGTTGACACTTCTTGGGAGTAATCTGGAGGGAATCCTTTTTGCCATTGTGCATTGGATATTCTTAGGTTTGAATTATTCTCAAACCTAATCCTACTCTTAACAATAACCAAGAATAGATCAACTGCACTTGTACCTTTTTCCAGCAAATGCTATGGTACAGACCTTATATAATGTGGGCTCCTATGTCCGAGGCACTGCAAGATTCTATAACTATTTATTCAAAAAATTTAACTCTTAACGTTCTTGCTTTTGATATTACATTAATTACTTTATTATTATTATTCAAATAAAAAAATTACAACAAAATAATTTTTTTTTTTTTTTTTCACTTTTTCATATCCAACATCTTACCTTTTTCTCACACTAATCAATTTAAGCTACAATTCTTGTTCACTAAATAGTAACTATCCAATACCAATTGGAGCCCTTTGTTAAAGGATTTTGGTAGCAAAAATTGATAGATTTTTTTTGAAAAAGTGAAAAGGTGAAAAAATAATAATGTTTTGTATGTAAAATTAAAAAAAAAAAAAAATTGTTTTATAATGATTTTTTATTTATTTAAATAATAATACAAAATAATTAATATGATGTAAAAAATTAAAAAAATAAATAGTATTAAATAATTTAAATCAAAATCGTTTAGCAAACATTCATAATGCTCTCCACCTTAGAAAGCCGGATCAAGAAAATATTCATAAAAAAAGAAACGAAAAAAGACAGATCAAGAAAACCAATAAAGAAGGCCATTAGGCATGAAAAGACACCCTGTCACCTCCTACCAAACGACCCTGGATTCTCTCTTCAAAACATTTCTTGAATCTCAATTCTGACGTACCTATCAGGAGGAACTTTTCTACGCTTTCTGCTGTTTTTTATTTAAAAAATTTTTAAAAAAATTGTAAATACAACTACCATATGGATAATAATTACAAAATCCCTTTAAGGAAGAATACAAATCCCAAAATATTAGGGACTCCGATGTTTTAATGAGATTCTATTTCTCCAACCATAAGGTCGTACAAGGAATTAGCTATAAAACCCCAAGTAATATTAGGAGTCTTTTTTGTGCTATTTTAGGAATGATGTAACTTCTAAAATTATCATTTGATTTTTGATTGATTATTATTAAATTTTGATCAAATAGTAATTTTAGAAGCCACCCCACTCTTAGAGTAATACAAGAGTGACTTTTATAATTATTGATAAAAATTCCTATAAAAAGAAAGAAATGTATTAGGTAAAGGAGATTGAGAGTTTTCCAAAAACTCTAGCTCATTACCTTATTTTCACTCCATATACTATGTTAATTTAGGCATTATAGTGTCCCTGGTCCCCCGAGGACCAGTGGATTTAATGACTCTTTCTTTATTTTGCACATAACCCATCACCATTTAGATCGTAAGAAAAACTGCTTCAACGATATCAATAAGGAAAAATTTTACAACTTTTCTACACTTAGGTTGCAACAATATTGATTAAATGATTAAATTTATTCATTTCTATCAGTTTAAATGTTTTAGACAAGTAGTGATTTGACATGATATTAAAGCAAAGGCATCCATCATTCTCCTCCTATTTTAATTAAATATTTCACGTGTTGAATCCCATTTATTAAATAGAAGTTTCAGCCTACATGTGACGTGAATGGGAGTGTTAAATATTGATTAAATGATTAAATTTATCTATTCCTATCAACTTTAAGGTTTTTTTTGGGACAAATGATGGTTTAATGAGCATGTCTACAGAAACTTAAAAGGCACCCGTCTCCAAACATAGACAAAGTTATGCAAAACTACTAATCCTAACATTGGTGCATCGATGATCAAGGATGAAAGTTTTGGGGACACATGTGAGAGAGAGCGTTAAATATTAATTAAATAATTAAATTTATCATTCTTATTGGCTTAAGCTTTTGGGAATAGATAATAGTTTAACATGCATATTTATAGAAACTTAAAAGGCACCCCTCTCTGGCATAGACAAAGTTATGCAAACCTACTGATCCTAACACCGGTGTACCGGTGATTAGGGATGAAAGTTTTGAAATTTTTTATTTTATATATATATATATATATTTGGACCTAAAAATTAGGTCTAGCGCTATTAAAACTTAAAGTTATGAGCTAGCCCGAGCCACGCCAAGGTTCCGTCTCTGTTGGTAAAGTTAAAGGTGCTTTCCTTGTAGTTTTCAAAACCTACTAGTCGCGGCTTAGAGGTTTGGACCATTTTATTGAGGGTAGTTCTTTGGCAATTATTCTGACTTTTCGAATTCAAGATCTCATTATGACTAATAGCTCTCACCATTTTTTGTGCGCATGATCTAACAAAAAATAAGCCACTTCCACTTTTGTTTCGAGAAACATTTCCATAGACTTTTCCTCCTTTTTAGATATGCAGTGAAAATTGTTCGTACTCCATTAAGTTTGACTAAGCTTAACTTTATCCATTAGATTATCAGTGGGACTTAAGACGGCTAATACTAATATGATTGAGAATTCTCATTTCGAGAATCGAACTTTTACTTTAGTACATGCCCAACCACTTTAGAGTTTTTCTTGAGGCCACTGAATCATCACCACTTATGGTAAAGTGTTTTTGGATACTTAGATTCATGATTCATCATATTTGCTCGAGAAGATGAGCTATTTTATACTCAGGATTTAATATTGTTTTATCTAACAAGGTAGCATGTGATAAATATATTGACATACTATTCAAAAAACTTAAACGATGTCGCATCATTTACACCGTTAAATACAATAACATTAATTTTAGGGTAAATATATTATAAGTTCCTAAGTTAATCGTCAAAAATTAAAAAATCCTTAAGAAGTTTTTTTTTTTTTTTCAAATATTTACTCCTTGGGTCAATCGAAATGCCAATAAAATCTGTACCGTCAAAATTTTTTAAATGCCATTAGATTGGTTGAAACACACCGTTTTAAGGAAGGCCATATCAGTCGAATTTTTTGAATCTACGTGTCCACAATGGACACATTGATTAGTGCTAAAAATCCATATTTTTAGCCCCTTAATTTATATTTGTCAATCCCTTCATTTTGTTAGTTTGTGCAATTTTACTTCATTTTTGTGTTTTATGTCTTTTTATAGGTTTTTGAAGAAAATGAAGCAATTCTGGAAATTTGAGCATAAAAGGAAAAAAGTGGGACAAGCATGGAGATGCGATAGATCATAGGGGACCTAGGATCGAGCGCAGCCTTGCGCTCAAGCGCACAAGAAGAAGACTCAATCGCAGGAATGCAATCAAGCGCACATGGGCCGCGATCGAGCGCACTCAAATGCTTGAAGAAAACCCAAAGGCGGGTAGGACTCCTTTTTCTTTCCAAACTAGGTTTTCCAAGTGCTAGTGGTAATGAGACCTAGACTTCTGAATTTCCTAGAGTTTTTAGGGTTTCTAGAGTTTTCCTAAGCCTATAAATAGACCTGTAAGCCTCACAATTGATGACACAACTTCAATGAGGAGAATTAGGAGGCTATTTCCAAGAGTCATTTTCCAGTTTCTTCTTTCCCTTTTCTTTTAGTTTTATTTAACTTATGTGTAACTAACTCTTAGTTAGGGGCTAGATTGAAGCCCTAATCATGTCTTTTTAGGATTTCAATATTGGTGCATTTGTTACAATCATATTTTGGGATATTTAACTTGATTATTTTCTGTTTAATTGAATTCCTCATACGAATGTGATTGATCAACATATACATGTGGTATGGATTAGTTATTTAAGTCAATTTGGATGATCGAATCATTGGCTTAATAAAGTGACAAAAAAATCTCCTCACGGGTTCTTGAAGTAATCAACATGGGGAACTAGGAGTAGACACCCATGCCCTAGGCCTCATATGTTTGTCGATTTTCATAGATTTATGTTTTCTTAAAGAAAAACTTAGTAGACACCCTTGCTAAATCATTTGAGAAATAAAAAGAATTAGAGTAGACACCCATGCCTAATTCGTTGCTTAGGGAGATCAATACTTTAAGGAGTAAACACCCATATCATTAGGTTGGCAAACATTAAATATACCGGTATGATTGGCGCATTGGCATATTGTTATCTTAATTAGTCTAATTAATAATGGATATCGAATCCCTAATGCTTTTCATTTATCTTTATTTATTTTTTTTTTTCATAATATCAATTCCGTGACAAAGTTGATATTTTAATTTAGAAAATAAATTCTAAGCAAAATCGAAAATCCCCGTGGGAATGATCTCGTACTTGCACTCTATACTATTGTTTTCATTTTGTGCACTTGCGAGTTAAAACGTATCAATTATTATCTATTAAATTAGGTAGTATTTGGCACAACACACGTAGGATCAAAACTCACCGTTTTGGTCCTATCCAAAATGGTGAGTTTTGGCTGACTTGGGTTTTTTTTGTTTAAACCCCCAAATCGTTCTTCTCCACATCCTTCCCAATCAAACCCACGTAGCCACCAACGCACCCACGGAGACCCACCGATGCACCACCACAACTGCCCCTCCCACCCACCACCACAACCGGCCACCACCATCCAGCACCACTGTAACCCACCACGAATGCCCGTCGCCAATCATCCATTCGATCTCTCTCAACCTCAAGCGGTTTAGTCACCTCCGCCCACCGAACGATGGCCACACCATCCACCTTCGCCCACCACCGGCGACGTTCACCGAGCGCATAGGATCTTTGAGTCTGAAAGCACCGAATTGGCACCCACCCATAGGTCATTTTTCATTTTGATTCTTTAGGTTTTTGGGGGTTCTCTCATCTAGGTTTTGCATAGTGATTTTTGCATCATTGGATCTTTGTGGGTTGTTCTGTTTCGTGCTCAACTAGGGTTAAGGGTTGTTATTGATGATATTTGTGTTTTAGTGAGTTAACCGAATGGGTATGTTGTTGGATATCTCTAGTTGTGTAACGACCTAGATTTTAAAACTCTTATTTAAATAATATTAAATAGATTAAAAATATAATCGATAAATTAGAACAATGATATGTGGATTAATGATATTAAATAACTATTTACTGTTAAAGGTATATTACATTGATTTTTGACCTCTTATGTATATTACTTCAATTCTAAAAATTTAGCTTCACTAATATGTTTATGGGCATAATCAAACCCAATCTAGTGAATAAATTATTTATATTGGTGTTTAGTGAAGTCATAAATTAATTTGAAGCTTTTCAGTTTTTTAGCCTAAAAAGCAGTGTCTTAATTTTCATACTGTCTAAATGACATTAAAACTACTAAAGAAAGATACCAAGGCTAGCCACCTTTGTTGAAAGCTTAAAGTCTTCTAGTAATGATGGTTATAGTAAATATCATGATTATAATGATTTAATAAGACAAGTGGCCAAGTGGGAATGCAAATAGTTAAAGCCTAAGTTGAATTGGAAACTTTGTATAGGCCAAAAATAGACTTAAACGAACTTGGATGAAGTCGAACCAAAAATATAAAATATCTGTCTCGGAGTCCTCTATCTACTCTCAAAATTTCATGTCAATCGGAGTAGGTTTGGACATTGAAAAATGGATCGGAATACACTGCCCTCATTTTGGACGAAAATACTATTTGGTATAGAGCATGAAATATGGACTAGGTTCATTCTTTTGGTTAAATCCATCTCAACCCTTAGATCAAAGGTTTAAAAATAAATCCTAACCATTCATTCTCTTATAAATAGAGCCTAAGCTATAGTCACTTTCACTTTCACTTAAGTTTTTACAATCTTAGAACAAGTAAAATTGTTTGCTCCTCCTTTCATTTTATTTCTTAGTTCTAGTCAAATACCATATAGCCTAGATCTTTCTTGTAGTGTTCAAGCGTTTTTCTAAAACTAGCTACCTAGAGAAGATTTGGTAGAGTTTTACTTCTAAAGGATTATTGGGTAAGTGTTTCTTGTATAAATATCATGATTTATTGCTTTTATTCCTTGTCCTCATTTAATTGTTTAAAGACCCAATAAGCGTATAATGTAAAATAAAGTAATGGATACAAGTGAATTAATAATAAAGAGTTAGTGGACAAAATCAATTAAGGACTTATAATATTATCTATATATTATTTACTTTACAGTATTTACATTCAGTCATTTCTTTTATGTCATTTAAATTTCTGTTCATATTTCTAGCAGTAAGGACCATTTGATCTCATCCCCGAAATATGCATTATTTACATTCAGTTATTTCTTTTATGTCATCTAAATTTCTGTTCATATTTCTGGCGGTAAGGACCATTTGATCTCATCCCCGAAATATGCATTATTTACATTCAGTTATTTCTTTTATGTCATTTAAATTTTAATTCATATTATTGGCGGTCATCCCTAGAATATGAATTCAGTATTTACATTCAGTCATTTCTTTTATTGTCATTTAAATTTTGATTCATACTTTGGTAGGTACGGACCATTGGTCTCATCTCCAAAATATGAGTTATGTTTTATATATATTATTTATAATACTTGTTTGTATTTAGTGATACTGGCCATTAGCCTCGTCACCAAAAATGAATTCAGGCATAAAGCTAGTTATAAGTAACTATCTTAGATTAATATAATAAAATGAGTAAGTAAAGATGAAGTGACGGATAATAAATAAATATAAAAGATGAGGGTCTTTAAACAATGATATTATTGGAGAATGAACTAAGTATTGTTTGTATGTATGTATTATATGCAGAAGTGGAGCAGAATACTACACTAAGGAGAGTAAGTATGGATATACTTACTGAGTACTAGCTTTGTTTTATTGTTATAGGAATTCTTATTTTGTCTTATTGATCTAATTTTGCAATACAACTGCTGCATAATGTGTCTAATAAAATAGGCTGATAAGATAGCCACATTAAGAACAAGTTGGGTGGATTGCCGCGATGAACTGTCGGTATCTCAGTGGATGGGGGTATATAACCGTCCAACATGCCTAATATATAACTAAGCTGGGGCGGTGTAGTTGCCAGCACCAAACAGGTAAACTTCTAAAGTGTGAGGGACAAAACGGACGTAAGCGGGCTGAGAGCTCATGAGAAGAGGTCTGAAGAAAGATTATCATAAAACACAAACTAATCTGTCATGACGCTGCATTCACAACTCATTCATTATTATATATTTTAGTCTTTAATCTTATTTGTTCAAACTAGTCTTTTTAATCTTTATATGTAGGAAAAGAGATTACTCACTTGTTTGCCTATGTAAATATGATAACGTCATCTTTACATAGATCTTGATGCAGGGCTAGAAAGTGAGGACGATGGTCCTTTTACTGGTTTTGATGGTTGATAGACCATCTGCTGCAGGATTTATGCTTACTCTATGGAGTAAGTCTCATTTATGTTAATCGATTTTATTATGTATGGTGATGTGTGTAAACTTAATAGATATTACTATGTTAATTTAGGTGGCGTCTGTGGCATATATTTGGTACACCTAGTGTGTACATATGTTGTAATGAAAACCATGTTTCTATTTTATTTAATAATATATCACCTCGAGGTATTTCAGTCAGCTCAACTGTGTTGTGTAAGTTATTCCTAGGTCAGAGAAAAAGAAAAAAATATACATACTCTGCTGTAAGATTGTATTTTCTAAAATTGCAGTGTCACGACTTCGATATTTGCTAGTTCAAATATCGGGGCGTTACATTATGGTATCAGAGCGGTTTGCTCTATGGGAAAGTTAGTATCACACTAGAACTAGGGTATAGAACATAAGTGCTTCACTAAATAAAATACTCATAACCTTTTATAAAAAAAAAACTTTTGTTTGAGAATAAAGTATTAGCTATAGAAGCACAACTATGTTATTTACATGTTTGAGTGATTTTGTTGTTTGCTTTAATATAGATAAGTCGTAAATTAATTTGTACAGAATTATGGTACGAAGACGTGATCTCCCTGTCGTTGAGGAAGGCGAAGCACCTCATAATGAAAACAATGAAATACCACCTCCACCTTCGCCTCCAGCATTCCATGATGGTGTACACCCAACATTAGTCCAATTTATAGGAGATATTACTAGGCAATTCACGGAAGCAATTTCACGGATGTCTCAACCTGCTGCACTAGTCGAACGTATCGGTTGCTCGATGCATGACTTTACTGATCAGCAGTTTCGTACTTTCAATGGAACTCAAGGACATACAGTAGCTGAAGCTTGGATTTCAGATATCCAACTGCTGCACGACACACTCAAGTGTACAAATTAGGAAAAGTTGACATACACCGAATTAAGGCTAACTGGTGAAGCCCTTAAGTGGTGGAAGTCCCAGGTAGAGCTAATAGGACTTGGTGTTGTTGTCACGTGGGAAAGGTTTGTTGAGGAATTCAACAGGCAATATTTCCCATGGTCACAAAAGCAGTTAAGAGCTATTGAATTTCAGAACTTGGTGCAAGGTACTATGTCAGTGGAACAATATTCAATTAAATTCACTGAGTTAGCCAGGTTTGGTATTAATCTTATTCCTAGCGAAGTATCAAAGACAGAACGTTTTGAAAATGGTCTTAACTCTCGTATCAAGGAAAGAGTTGTCTGCCATGAGATCAAGAACTATGCTCGATTAGTAAACGTAGCATCCCTTGCTGAGAGGGCAATTCGTGAGACATCTACAACTTACGAACATAGGAAACGGTCAATGCCTCAGGCATCCTATCCGTCTAAACGATTTGTCGTAGGGACTGGCTCCAAACCAGTGGATCACCAGAATTTTTCTCCTTCAGTAGGAAGTCAGAAGGTTGCTTGTCCCAAATGTGGAAGAATGCATTTTGGAGATTGTAGGAGCGAAAGTACCGGCTGTTTTCGATGTGGTCAAAAGGGCCATTTTAAGAAGGATTGTCCGATGAATACTACGGGGGAAGCTGGAGCACAAAGGAATGACTTCCAACAAAGAAGGCCTGCTCCAGCGAGAGTATATACGTTGACCCCCGTAGATGACGATGAGAATGATGAAGCGAACAATGATATAGTGACAGGTACCATTTCTCTATTTGATACTCTTGCGTGTACTCTCTTTGATTCTAGAGCTACACATTCATTCATTTCTGCATTATACACTAAGATTTGTCATATAAGTACACGACCATTTGGGCAAGATTGGTCGGTACAAACACCAGGACGAGAAAGGATAAATGAATTATTATCATCATTGAGGGATGAGCATAAGCATAGTCATGTAGAATTAAAATAAGTATATGATTGTTTTGTTATCTTTAAAGAATTATAGCAGTTGTACCTAAGCAAATAACTAATCATGGTACCATATAAGGATTGATATCTAGCTATATTTTGAGGAAAATGATAATCATATTAGTGGTACATGATCATGAATATTAAGAGATAGAGATGTTGAAAAATATTATTGTCTTACAGCCACTTTGACAAGGCTGATTAAATAAAATCGAAGAAACGTAGTGAGCTTGAGAAGAAGGCTACGACATTTTGAGGTATGAACTAGCGATCGAATAATTGTTTGAAATTGATGTTGTTAGGACTTGATAAGAAAAAAATAGTGAATGCGATCTAAAAAGGGAAATAATGATGCTTAGCTCATCATAAAGAGATTGAGAAAATGCTATGAAGTATTAGGTGGTGACTAATTAAGGGAAGAAAATGATTATAGAATTACCTACAATTAATGATATGATAAATTGCACATAGCACAAATTGCGAGCTTGATGAATACTCAAGTATAGGATTGGAATTGGTCTGTCCAAAATAAAGTGCAGGGTAAGTGGATTCATCAAGGAAAGTACTAAGTGGATCCAATATTTACCTGTTGTCGAGTTTGCTTATAACAAAAGTTTCCAGGCAACTATTGGTATGGCACCATACGAAGTACTCTATGGACGCAAATGCAGGTCGCCACTTTATTGGGATGAAGTTGGTGAAAGGCAATTGGTGGGACCGAAGATAAATCCAAGACACCAAGGACAAGGTCGTACTAAATCGAAAAAGGATGCTAACAGCTCAAAGCCATCAAAAGAGTTATGCTGACAAGGGACGTCACCTAGTGAATTTTGAAGTTGGCGATCAAGTATTCCTTAAAGTATCACCAATGAAAGGCGTGATGCACTTCGGTAAAAAGGGAAAGTTAAGTCCAAGGTATGTTGGCCCCTTCTTAATAACCGAAATTGTAGGTCCGGTAGCATACAGAGTTAAGTTACCACCTGAGCTAGCAGAGGTACATGACGTGTTCCATGTATCGACATTAAGAAGATATGTACATGATCCCTTGCACGCTATTGATTTCGAACCACTTCAAATTCAAGCAAATTTAAGGTATGAGGAACTACCAGTACAAATTCTAGATCGAAAGGAATAGAAACTCAGAACGAAAACCATTGCCCTAGTTAAGGTTCTCTAGCGTAATCACGACGTAGAAGAAGTTTCTTGGGAACTAGAACGAGAAATGCAAGACAAATATCCACATTTATTCTAACCGGATATATCACTTGGTAAGTGCATATATATATATATATATATATATATATATTATTACGTGGTAAATGGTATTCTATGATTGCTTATATGGGTATTGTTCAAAACTACAAAAGTTGAGGGATACCTTAGGGATAAGAAATGATATTATTAAAATGCTTTGGTCGATGTTTTGAGATGGTAGATAAATCATGGTACTGTATAAAAGTGTAGTACCTAAGTGAAAACATTGAAACTTAAGACGTAGTACGTCGGAGCTATAGAGTATATGAATAGAAAATTTGAGGAACATTATTTTCTTACACCCTTTTTCTTAGAATATTACTGTACGATAAAAGCTTAGGGATTAAGTGTAAAATAAGACTAAGGATTAGACGTTAAGATACAAATCTGAGTCACTCATATTGAGGTTATGTGATAATTTGAATGCCTTAATTTCGGGGACGAAATTCCAATAAGGTGGGTAGAATGTAACGACCTAGATTTTAAAAATCTTATTTAAATAATATTAAATAGATTAAAAATATAATCGATAAATTAGAACAATGATATGTGGATTAATGATATTAAATAACTATTTAGTGTTAAAGGTATATTACATTGATTTTTGACCTCTTATGTATATTACTTCAATTCTAAAAATTATCTTCACTAATATGTTTATGGGCATAATCAAACCCAATCTAGTAAATAAATTATTTATATTGGTGTTTAGCGAAGTCATAAATTAATTTGAAGCTTTTCAATTTTTTAGCCTAAAAAGCAGTGTCTTAATTTTCATACTGTCTAAATGAGATTAAAACTGCTAAAGAAAGATACCAAGGCTAGCCACCTTTGTTGAAAGCTTAAAGTCTTCTAGTAATGATGGTTATAGTAAATATCATGATTATAATGATTTAATAAGACAAGTGGCCAAGTGGGAGTGCAAATAGTTAAAGCCTAAGTTGAATTGGAAACTTTGTATAGGCCAAAAATAGACTTAAACGAACTCGGATGAAGTCGAACCAAAAATATAAAATATCTGTCTCGGAGTCCTCTATCTACTCTCAAAATTTCATGTCAATCGGAGTAGGTTTGGACATTGAAAAATGGATCGGAATACACTGCCCTCATTTTGGACGAAAATACTATTTGGTATAGAGCATGAAATATGGACTAGGTTCATTCTTTTGGTTAAATCCATCTCAACCCTTAGATCAAAGGTTTAAAAATAAATCCTCACCATTCATTCTCTTATAAATAGAGCCTAAGCTATAGTCACTTTCACTTTCACATAAGTTTTTACAATCTTAGAACAAGTAAAATTGTTTGCTCCTCCTTTTATTTTATTTCTTAGTTCTAGTCAAATACCATATAGCCTAGATCTTTCTTGTAGTGTTCAAGCGTTTTTCTAAAACTAGCTACCTAGAGAAGATTTAGTGGAGTTTTACTTCTAAAGGATCATTGGGTAAGTGTTTCTTGTATAAATATCATGATTTATTGCTTTTATTACTTGTCCTCATTTAATTGTTTAAAGACCCAATAAGCGTATAATGTAAAATAAAGTAATGGATACAAGTGAATTAATAATAAAGAGGTAGTGGACAAAATCAATTAAGGACTTATAATATTATCTATATATTATTTACTTTACAGTATTTACATTCAGTCATTTCTTTTATGTCATTTAAATTTCTGTTCATATTTCTGGCTGTAAGGACCATTTGATCTCATCCCCGAAATATGCATTATTTACATTCAGTTATTTCTTTTATGTCATTTAAATTTCTGTTCATATTTCTGGCGGTAAGGACCATTTGATCTCATCCCCTAAATATGCATTATTTACATTCAGTTATTTCTTTTATGTCATTTAAATTTTAATTCATATTTTTGGCGGTCATCCCCAGAATATGAATTCAGTATTTACATTCAGTCATTTCTTTTATTGTCATTTAAATTTTGATTCATACTTTGGTAGGTACGGACCATTGGTCTCATCTCCAAAATATGAGTTATGTTTTATATATATTATTTATAATACTTGTTTGTATTTAGTGATACTGGCCATTAGCCTCGTCACCAAAAATGAATTCAGGCATAAAGCTAGTTATAAGTAACTATCTTAGATTAATATAATAAAATGAGTAAGTAAAGATGAAGTGACGGATAATAAATAAATATAAAAGATGAGGGTCTTTAAACAATGATATTATTGGAGAATGAACTAATTATTGTTTGTATGTATGTATTATATGCAGAAGTGGAGCAGAATACTACACTAAGGAGAGTAAGTATGGATATACTTACTGAGTACTAGCTTTGTTTTATTGTTATAGGAATTCTTATTGTAACGCCCCGATATTTGAACTAGCAAATATCGAAGTCGTGACGCTGCAACTCTAGAAAATACAATCTTATAGCGGAGTATGTATATTTTTTTCTTTTTCTATGACCTAAGAATAACTTACACAACACAGTTGAGCTGATGGAAATACCTCGAGGTGATATATTATTAAATAAAATAGAAACATGGTTTTCATTACAACATATGTACACACTAGGTGTACCAAATATATGTCACAGGCGGCACCTAAATTAACATAGTAATATCTATTAAGTTTACACACATCACCATACATAATAAAAGCGATTAACATAAATGAGACTTGCTCCATAGAGTAAGCATAAATCCTGCAGCAGATGGTCTATCAACCATCAAAACCAGTAAAAAGACCATCGTCCTCACTTTCTATCCCTGCATCAAGATCTATGTAAAGATGACGTTATCATATTTACATAGGCAAACAAGTGAGTAATCTATTTTCCTAGATATAATGACTAAAAAGACTAGTTTGAACAAATAAGATTAAAGACTAAAATATATAATAATGAATGAGTTGTGAATGCAGCGTAATGACAGATTAGTTTGTGTTTTATGATAATCTTTCTTCAGACTTCTTGTCATGAGCTCTCAACCCACTTACGTCTGTTATGTCCCTCACACTTTAGAGGTTTACCTGTTTGGTGCTGGCAACTACACCGCCCCAGTTTAGTTACATATTAGGCCTGTTGGACAGTTATATACCCCCATCCACTGAGATACCGACAGTTTCTCGCGGCAATCCACCCAGCTTGTTCTTAAGGTGGCTATCTTATCAACCCATTTTATTAGACACATTATGCAGCAGTTGTATTGCAAAATTATATCAATAAGACAAAATAAGAATTCCTATAACAATAAAACAAAGCTAGTACTCAGTAAGTATATCCATACTTACTCTCCTTAGTGTAGTATTCTGCTCCACTTCTGCATATAATACATACATACAAACAATACTTAGTTCATTCTCCAATAATATCATTGTTTAAAGACCCTCATCTTTTATATTTATTTATTATCCGTCACTTCATCTTTACTTACTCATTTTATTATATTAATCTAAGATAGTTACTTATAACTAGCTTTATGCCTGAATTCATTTTTGGTGACGAGGCTAATGGCCAGTATCACTAAATACAAACAAGTATTATAAATAATATATATAAAACATAACTCATATTTTGGAGATGAGACCAATGGTCCGTACCTACCAAAGTATGAATCAAAATTTAAATGACAATAAAAGAAATGACTGAATGTAAATACTGAATTCATATTGTAGCGCCCCGGAATTTTTCAAAATATTTAATAGATTATTTTGATGATGATATTATATTAATATTCATATTAGGCAATGATGTTAATTCTTGGGAAATTTATGATATTACCAAGAATGATAATTAGATAATGGTAATTGGTGAAATAATATGATAGTAAAATGGAAGGTAGAATAATCAATGGTAGGTATAATAGTAGATGGAGATTTATAGATGGATACTAGTAGATGGAGATTTATAGATAAGTGCTAGTAGATGGAGATTTATAGATAAGTACTAGTAGATGGAGAATTATAGATGGAGATTAGTGGATGAAGGTTTATAGATGAAGATTGGTAGATGGAGGTGGTTTCCTATAAATAGAGTCCTCACCCTTCACAAATTTCACCACTCCACTCCCTTCTCTTCCACATATTCTTCATTCTTCCGTTTTCTACTCGGTCTTTCTTCTTTCTGAAAGTGTTTACACGAAACAGAGAGAGAAAGGGCGAGACAAAGCGTTGCAAGAAAGAAAGAACACGAGAGAGAACGGACTTGAGTAATTAGTTTCAAAAGATATACTAGTGGTGTTAATCAGATTGGAGCAACTAGATCATTTGACCACTTTTAGCTTCAGTCTAGAGGTAAGTAAATTTACTACCCCTTCTAAAATTGTTTCATGTCATGCTATTTATTTATTTTTGTATCAAACTGTAAATGATTATTTTATTTACCTGTCATGGAGATATGTTGCATGCATGAAGGATTTCTAAAAGAATTATTTAGAAAGTTTATATTTGTTTAAATGCTTTCTAAGTACACAAGTTTATATTTGAAAAAGTTTCCATTTTTGAGAAAAGAAAGTTGAGAAATGATGATGATTATAAGAAAGAAGAATGATGATAAACCCTCCTACATGTTGTCCTAAGATGCATCAAAAGAAGTACAAAGAAAAGTACAAGAAATGAGTTAAATGTTTATGAAATGAGGACACATGTATGGAGGAGAATATTTTTGGCCCCAAGATAAGATGAGATGAGTTCGGTACCGATACTCGGATGGAGGCGAAACCACTGAAGGAGGCTATGCCAGAAGGTGGTATTCCATCAACAGACCGTTGAGTGCACCAAGAAAAGAGTTAATTAACGGTCGGGCATGGCTGAGGCCACAGTTCAGTGCCATGGTCACAAGGACCCGCAACCCTCGTACACAGGGGTAATAGTGTACATGGGCCCTAATATGAGAAAATGATGATTTTCAACGATGATATACTATGATGATTTTCAATGATGATATACTATGATGATTTTCAATGATGATATACTATGATGATTTACAATGATGATTTATAGCGATGCATTATGATGATGATTTATAAAGATGATTTATGACGATGATCTAATATTAGATGTAATAGTACGTATATGCTACGGAAGATGCAATCGTACATACATGTATTATTATGGCTGGATGTATATTTAATTATGAAAACAATTTTCAAAAACTGAGAACAAGGAGCAAAACTATTTATGGTTGTGGATTTTACTTGCTGGGCCCTTTGGGCTCATTCAGTTTTATTTCTTGTTTTCAGGTAGAAAGGACGCTGGAATAGAAGGCCGGAATGGGGGCGGGAATAATTATTAACTTTCAAAGTCTTTTCATATCAATTATTGTAATAATATGATATTCCGCAACTAAAGTTTAATGTTTTCTAATCTCGCTTGTAATAAAATCTCTTGAATAATGTTTTATACAATTATCGTATCCTTTAAAATTAAGTACTCTGATAGACCTTATAGATCTTTGCAAGAACTTTTGTTGTAAAAGAAGAAAAGTGGCAAACTCAGCCTTAACGGGCTGGGGATGTTACACATATTCTGGGGATGACCGCCAAGAATATGAATTAAAATTTAAATGACATAAAAGAAATAACTGAATGTAAATAATGCATATTTCGGGGATGAGATCAAATGGTCCTTACCGCCAGAAATATGAACATAAATTTAGATGACATAAAAGAAATAACTGAATGTAAATAATGCATATTTCGGGGATGAGATCAAATGGTCCTTACCGCCAGAAATATGAACAGAAATTTAAATGACATAAAAGAAATGACTAAATGTAAATACTGTAAAGTAAATAATATATAGATAATATTATAAGTCCTTAATTGATTTTGTCCACTAACTCTTTATTATTAATTCACTTGTATCCATTACTTTATTTTACATTATACGCTTATTGGGTCTTTAAACAATTAAATGAGGACAAGCAATAAAAGCAATAAATCATGATATTTATACAAGAAACACTTACCCAATAATCCTTTAGAAGTAAAACTCCACCAAATCTTCTCTAGGTAGCTAGTTTCAGAAAAACGCTTGAACACTACAAGAAAGATCTAGGCTATATGGTATTTGACTAAAACTAAGAAATAAAATGAAAGGAGGAGCAAACAATTTTACTTGTTCTAAGATTGTGAAAACTTAAGTGAAAGTGAAAGTGACTATAGCTTAGGCTCTATTTATAAGAGAATGAATGGTGAGGATTTATTTTTAAACCTTTGATCTAAGGGTTGAGATGGATTTAACCAAAAGAATGAACCTAGTCCATATTTCATGCTCTATACCAAATAGTATTTTCGTCCAAAATGAGGGTAGTGTATCCCGATCCATTTTTCAATGTCCAAACGTACTCCGATTGACATGAAATTTTGAGAGTAGATAGAGGACTCCGAGACAAACATTTTATATTTTTGGTTCGACTTCATCCGAGTTCGTTTGAGTCTATTTTTGGCCTATACAAAGTTTCCAATTCAACTTAGGCTTTAACTATTTGCATTCCCACTTGGCCACTTGTCTTATTAAATCATTATAATCATGATATTTACTATAACCATCATTACTAGAAGACTTTAAGCTTTCAACAAAGGTGGCTAGCCTTGGTATCTTTCTTTAGCAGTTTTAATCTCATTTAGACAGTATGAAAATTAAGACATTGCTTTTTAGGCTAAAAAACTGAAAAGCTTCAAATTAATTTATGACTTTGCTAAACACCAATATAAATAATTTATTCACTAGATTGGGTTTGATTATGCCCATAAACATATTAGTGAAGCTAAACTTTTAGAATTGAAGTAATATACATAAGAGGTCAAAAATCAATGTAATATACCTTTAACACTAAATAGTTATTTAATATCATTAATCCACATACAATTGTTCTAATTTATCGATTATATTTTTAATCTATTTAATATTATTTAAATAAGAGTTTTAAAATCTAGGTCGTTACACTTATTTTGTCTTATTGATATAATTTTGCAATACAACTGCTGCATAATGTGTCTAATAAAATGGGCTGATAAGATAGCCACATTAAGAACAAGCTGGGTGGATTGCCGCAAGGAACTGTCGGTATCTCAGTGGATGGGGGTTTATAACCGTCCAACAGGCCTAATATATAACTAAGCTGGGACGGTGTAGTTGCCAGCACCAAACATGTAAACCTCTAAAGTGTGAGGGACATAACGGACGTAAGCGGGCTGAGAGCTCATGAGAATAGGTCTGAAGAAAGATTATCATAAAACACAAACTAATCTGTCACTACGCTGCATTCACAACTCATTCATTATTATATATTTTAGTCTTTAATCTTATTTGTTCAAATTAGTCTTTTTAATCTTTATATCTAGGAAAATAGATTACTCACTTGTTTGCCTATGTAAATATGATAACGTCATCTTTACATAGATCTTGATGCAGGGATAGAAAGTGAGGACGATGGTCCTTTTACTGGTTTTGATGGTTGATAGAACATCTGCTACAGGATTTATGCTTACTCTCTGGAGCAAGTCTCATTTATGTTAATCGCTTTTATTATGTATGGTGATGTGTGTAAACTTAATAGATATTACTATGTTAATTTAGGTGCCGTCTGTGGCATATATTTGGTACACCTAATGTGTACATATGTTGTAATGAAAACTATGTTTCTATTTTATTTAATAATATATCACCTCGAGGTATTTCAGTCAGCTCAACTGTGTTGTGTAAGTTATTCCTAGGTCATAGAAAAAGAAAAAAATATACATACTCCGCTGTAAGATTGTATTTTCTAAAGTTGCAGCGTCATGACTTCGATATTTGCTAGTTCAAATATCGGGGCGTTACAGGTTGTTTTGGATTTGTAAAGCTGGGTTGATGTTAGCTAAATTTGTTAATTGTTACGTAACAAGAATAACTTAGTCATCGAAGTTTAGTCTCTTGGTTGCATACCATATTCCTGTTTGTTATTATGTGAGAAGAATGGTATCTCTCTCTGTTACACACATCTAGCATAAAAACATATTTTTAAGGATATTGATAATCACTTAACTGAGAAATTGTATCAATAATTGTATCTTCAAAACATGCCAGGATGGCCTAAAAAAACAACATGATTTCATGCCCTAGCCATTTGTGATCGTACAACGTTTTGATAGGCATGAGTTGTTCTAATTGCACTAGAGTTCTGAGCAATTGTATCAACAACTCTCTTACATGGAGTTTGTGCACAACTTTCTTATTGTAGTTCTTGGTTGGTTGGGATAATTGCAAAGGCATGGTTTGGTGATAATTGCAAAGCAATGAAATAACAAGGCCTCTACCACTTGGGCCAACCCCTTGGGGTTTCCTTTTGGATTCTTGTTGCTTCAAAGTTTAGTTAATGCTGATAATATTGTTTTAAGTTGATGTTATTGGTGATTGATTAGTTTCATCTCCTTTTCTAGTGGCATTAAGATAGCAGGGCAAACGATGTTTTCATGTGCAATTTACTATAATTTTGCATTGTCATTTGCAACCCAAGGATCCTGAAGATACGATGCCGCTACCTAAGGATCAAATCACATCCAAATTAAATCTGCCTTGCAAGAAAAGATCCAATACTAAGAAAGAAACAATTGCAGCAAAGGACCTTGACCCAAACAAGGAAAACATCTCACACCCTGCAAGGAAATTAGACTAGAATTATATCTGTAAAATCTGTAGTTGACAAAACATTACTTGTGGATAGTTAATGTCTTTTTCGTGTATAAATATCATATACTCTTTTATGAATAAGATACAGTAATCCTGTACCCCAATAGGCTCTTCTTATTTGTTTTGTATTTGATTTCTGTTTGTAATCAATGAGTCATTTACAAGTAGAAGAAAGAAATTTCATACACATTTGAAGAGTTGATATCTGAGAATCTCATTTACATATGCAATATTTGTTACAAGCATAAAAGCCAATGAAATGCTACCAACATTATGTATTTCTTCAACAATGGCATTACAAACAAATGTCAAATTGCTTGCACTACAAAAAAATTGTCTCCCACCAACATCTAACTAAACCAATAATAATAAAAAAACAAAAAAACTTTGTTTGTTTAGCTATATCCTTTTGCTTCTTGATGCATGTGGCTGTGAAGAGCCTATGAGCTGGGATGCAGCTACCTTTGGTATAATAGATTTGGACTAAGAGACATAGGTTGAAATCTGCGAAATCAAATCATGACTTGTGATATAACAAAATATGGCTTTTTGAAATCTGCAGCAAATATACAATGACTGAAGCTCATCAATTGTCATATATGTTGATATCACTGGAATTGAAAATAATTCTCCATTACTTTGTTCAACCGTAGCCCCTACATTTGGAAATGCTTACAACAAACAAAAAGCCAGCACCTACTTACAAACCAAATGCTTTTGAAAGAAGAGCTGAACAAATTATATACTGCATCAAAAACTCAGCTAACAGTTAACGTCCCCTGCACAAGGAATTTACATCCAACAAGTGCAGTTTTGAAGTGCAGCAAAATTACTTCTCTTCACAAACCCACTTCATTTCTGCAGGAAATTGAACTCATATCTGCAGGAAATTCTATGAATCAATTTAGGAATTTCATTCATGTAAATTCCTAAATTGATTCATAGAATTTGTGTATAAATGTTGAGGGTGCATCAATAATCAAATCATCATCAAGTACAGTTGATATTTTTAAATTAAGCAATTTAAATTAACACTTTCAAGTATGAACTATATTCAAACTCCCATGCATATATAATGAAATTATCATAAACCCAAAATCTGGGTGGCTCGTGTGAAGAGCGGCAGTGAGAGAAAGAAAAAAACATGTGCGTGTGGTTGGCTTGGTGTCACTGGCTCTCAGTAGTGGGCGGCCATCAGTGGGGGAGAGGGAAAAAGGAAAGAGGAGATGTGGGTCGCTCACCATAGTTTGCCGACGACACTGTCTGCCGTCAATAGGTGCGTCAGTGGGTCTTGGTTTTTCGTTGGAATAAGTTCTAGGGTGTAAGGGACCTAAATCATGGATCACTCTTTTTAGTGGCCTGTGAACTGCAAATCGTTTGTCAGTGAACTGCGTCGGTGGGTGCGTCAGTTTCTGGGTGGGTTTGAGTTGGAATGGTTCTGTCGTTTAAGATGACTGAATTGTGCGAATTTTTTACGATTTGGGGGTTTCAAAATAAAACCCCAAAGTTAGCAAAAATTCACTGTTTTGGATGGTGCCAAAATGGTGAGTTTTAATCATCCGTGTCCACTGTAGGATCTAAAAATTTCGGCTGATATGATATATCGTGAAACGAACTGTTTCATTTAGACTAATGGCAGTTACAAAATTTTGACGGTAGAGATTTTATTGGCATTTCGATATACCTATGGAGTAAAAATTTAAAGAAAAAAAAAAAAAAAAAAACCTTAGGGATTTTTTAATTTTGGCGGGTTAACTCAGAGACTTATAATATATTTACCCTAAATTTTAACCATGAAATGACTCATCCTTATTTCACTTATGCACCGTTTTTTTTCGCCGTAAAATGTTTTACGTATTTTTGGGTGTTTAGTGCAACGTAAAATAATAGTCAGCGAAAAATATTTTCCCTTTGACCGAAAATTCTTCTTTAATTTTCAGAAAATGGTTTACGTTTTTGAAATTCATAAACCATTTTTTGAGTTTCAGCATCTCATTCTCAAATTGATGAACGCTGCCAAGACCCGCCCAAGACCCCACCAGGACTTGACCGAGACTCGCTCGAGACCCGATCGGACATGCCCAAGACCCCGTCGAGACACACCCGAACCTGCCGGGAGTTGACTTGGACCTCGGGGCTCGAGCAGACCTGCCCGAGACTTAATCGAAACCCGCCCGAAACCTGAACGGACCTGTTCGAGACCTCGTTGGGACTTACCCAGAACCTACCCGAGACCCCGCCGTGACCCACTTGGAACATGAACGGGACGCGTCCAGTGTAGTGACCCAAATAATTAATTAAGCTAAGATAGCTTGGTTAGGGGTTTAATTGAACTTTTGGGGCACTAGGGATAGATGGAGGGTTATTTTGGACTCTCTAGCCGAACACTCATGTGGGGACCACACAAGCACTCGCCGTCCAACAGTACCTGTGTGCTTGTGTGGGGACTAGCCTAGCGTATGTTGACTTTTGGTTGACCACTTGTGTAGGGATCAACCAAGCGTACGTGGACTTTTGGTTGACCATTGGATATTGCATGAGTGTATGACTACAACCCTAAAACCACTAGTAAACTGTCAATTGTACTGAATACCTCTCATTATGAGGGTTTCTCATATTATATAGAAATTGTCCTGCTAATTACAAGGTTGAATCTCAGCAATTAAAACAATCAAGGAGAGACTAAATAAGGAAACTATAATCGTCCTACTAATTACAAGATATCAACAGCTATAATACAAAATCATGCCATAACTAGAGAGACTAATTCTGGCTAAATATATATGTTGTATCTAACTGACATCCTCCTCAAATTGATGTTGGTCGATCAAGAAGCATCAATTTGCCCACAAGGAATTGATAGCGCTGTCGTGTCATGGCCTCCGTAAAAACGTTAGCTATCTAGGGATCAGTGGAAACATAAGGTAGAGATATAACACGAATGTCCAAGGCTTCCCGAATAGAATGACAGTCTACCTCAATATGCTTCATACGCTCATAGTAAACGAGATTAGCAGCTATTTGAATGGCATTAGTGTTATTAGCATGAAGAGGAGTTAAATCAGATTGAGAAAAACCAAGCTCAGTTAGAAGCCCACGAAGCCAGACAATCTCAAAACAAGTAGCAGACATTTCACGCCATTCGGATTCAGTAAAGGATTTAGAAATGCGAGCTTGTTTCTTACTCTTCCAAGAGATCAAAGAATATCATCATGAAACATGCACCAACTTGTGATAGACTGCCGAGTATTAGGACATCCGGCCCAATCCGCACCACTATAAGCAACAAGGCGAAGAGGAGAGCCAGTTGGGAAGAACAACCCACGGCCAGGTGACCCCTGAAGATATCAAATGATACGGCGAACAATAGCTAAATGGAGATGGCGTGGAGTTTGCATAATCTAGCTAACTTGCTGGACAGCGAAGGAACTATCAGGTCGAGTAACAGTCAAATAGTTCAAGTTGCCTACCAACTATCGGAACATAGTAGGATCAGAAAGAAGATCACCCTTCTCACTACGATATTTCACATTGACCTCCATATGAGTATCCACCGAAGAAGAATCCTGAAGACCAGCCAGGCTAATCAAATCCTGGGTATATTTGTGTTGATTCAAGAATATACTCGAAGAATCGGTGTGCACCTCCGACCCAAAAAAATACGTAAGAAGACCAAGGTCCTTCATATGAAAAGAAGTCTAAAGATGCTGTTGGAGGTGGGCAATCAAGTTGTAGTCAGTGCTAGTAATGACAATATCATCCACATACACAAGTAAAAGAACAAGACAAGTCGGAGTCTTGCAAAGAAACAAAGAGGCGTCATTTTGGCTTTGGACAAAGGAGAAGCGAAGCAGAGTAGACCTGAACTTTTCAAACCATGCCCAGGGAGCCTGTTTTAAGCCATAGAAAGACCACTTTAGCTTACACACAGGGGAAGATGAAGAAGAAAAAAGACACGGAGGAGGAGCCATGTAAATATCCTCTTTGAGATCACCATGAAGAAAAGCATTTTTGATGTCCATCTGGTGAAGTGGTCAGCATTGGGAGGTGGCAATAGAAATAACCATACGCATTGTAGTCATCTTCGCCACCAGAGCAAAAGTCTCCTCATAGTCCACTCCATATTCTTGCATGTTCCCTAGGGCAACTAATTGTGCCTTATACCGGTCCCAAGTCTCATCAGAAGTAAACCAATTTACAATCTATGGCTTTAACATTAGAGGGGCAAGCAACCACTTCCCATGTATGATTGTCCTGGAGAGCCCGAAGATCCTCATCCATCGCTTTGCGCTAACATTCATGTTTAACAGCCTCAGAAAAGCATGTAGGGATGGAAATAGAAGACAAAGTAGCATTAAAAGAAGTATGGGAAAAACCATACCGATCAGGAGGACGTGATACTCGGGCAGATCGTTGAGGACCAGGCTCAGGAGGCATGGGAGAACCGATTGGAACTATCTCAGATGGCAGGTCAATCTCAGGAGAAGTTGTTGGAATAGTATCGGATGAAGGTTCAGTCTCAGGAAGGGGCAAAGTCGGTAGACGTCGAGTATACACAATTTCAGGTTTCAACCGTTCAGGGAGAGGAGTCAATTCATCAAAACAAGGCAGAATACTAATCTCAAGCAATGACTCAACATGTGTAGAAAAGAAACACTCAAAGAAAACATCATTACGAGATATACGAAATTTGTTAAAACAAGGATCATAGCAAACATAACCTTTGTGGGAAATACTATAACCCATAAAGGCACATTTAACAGACTGAGCAAAAAGTTTGTGACGTTCATGAGGAGGTAAATGAACAAAACAAACACATCCAAAAGTATGCAGATTAAGATAGCTATGGTGCTGATGATACAAACGATAATAAGGAGAATCAAAATTCAAGACCTAAGAGGGCCGTCTATTAATTAAGTAAACTACAATAGATAATGCCTCAACCCAAAATTTAGAAGGAGCAGAGGACTCAAGCAATAATGCGCACAACGTCCAAGAGATGTTGGTTCCTTTGTTTTGCCACCCCATTTTGCTGAGGGGTATAAGAACAAGAGTGCTGAGAGACACTTCCTTTGTAGTGTAAAAAATCATAAAACTCGTGGGACATGTATTTTTCACCATAATCAAACCTCAAAATATTAATATATGTAGGAAATTGGGCCTCAATATATGCTACAAAGGTCTGAAAAATAGACAAGACCTCAGATTTGGACCGAAGAAGATAGACCCAAGTATAACGACTAAAATCCTCGATGAATGTCACAAAATATTTATATCGAGCGTGAGAAATTACAGGAGAAATGCCACATACATCACTATGCACAATATCAAAGCATTTTGCAGCACAACTACCATGAGAAGAGAACAAAAGAGTCTTACTCTTACCAAGTTTGCATACAGAACAGTCAAATGACAGATTTTTAAAAACTTGTTCTTTATTGCCTAACAAACCAGAATTTAACATATGAGAAGTTTGGATGACCCAAATGTTTGTGACATACTTCATTTTGAGTATTAACTGTCGTACAAGCCAAAAATAAACAATTAGGAATTGTACACCGGTACGTACGAGATAACGGCCATGGGCTTACTATACATGTTAATTCTATGGTTAAATGTGTGTGTGATGTGATATGTGAGCCTTGGATCCAAGGGTTATTTCATGACCCGCACAGCCTTAACGGGCGGATCATTATAGGACATACATCATTAGTAGCGTGAGCCACCCGAGGTTAGACTCGGTCGGGCTGCTAGTGTTATGGACGGTAGCGTACAATAGTCTGGGCACCAGCATTGTATTACAAGTCCTTCGGGACAGCACCAACTCTGCTAAGAAAGGGTAATATCTCGAATATACCATACAGTTGAACTATCACTAATTCTCATGATTATAGCATGTACTATATCTATACTACATTCATGGATAACTATCATACCTAAAATGTTGCATACTTTACTGAACGAAGTTCATCACTAAATGACATGGGCATTATATGCATTATTACTCACTAAGTCTTTGGACTTACCCCTTTTATTTTTCTCCTCCATTATGTATAAATTGTGCGGTTTAGTTAGAATAGAAGAGGATGGCTTCAAACAGAATAATGGTGGTGGCCTAGGACCTGATCCGGGTCATTTTTTAAGACATGGACCCGACTTGGCTAAAGTCCATGTGGGACGATAGAGGAACCCCACAGGCAAAGATGATGGAGATAGTGATCATGCTAGCACTATTTAAACTTAGGCGTTGATTTTGTTATCTTATGTTCAGACAATTATATTATGGCATGTAATCTATTTTGATATTCGGTCTTTGACCAGTACATTTGAGAATCTATTTATGCTATGGTGTTTATCTTTACTGTGGTTGTTATGATTGTGGTTTTTAGTTATTGTTTCTCTATTCCTGTAGTTAAAGTCTTCCGTTGTATTCTCTCGTTTAGGAGAGGTTAAGATCTCTGAGTCTTGTCTAGTGAGGAATAAGGCTCAGAGAAATACCATGAGATCAATTACCAGTTAATTAATTTTCACATGGCGTTACACCTAGAACCTGCCAAGGACCCGCCCGGGACCTCATCGGGACTCACCCAGGACCTGCTCAGGACCACGTCGGGACTTGACTAGGACCCACCCGGGATCCAACCGAAACTACCCTAGACTCTGTCGGAACTCACTCGGGACCTGTCCATAACCCTTTCGAGACCCTACCAGGACTTGATCGGGACCTCGCCGGGACCCAATGTCGAAAAATATTTTCGGCAGAAAACATTTTCTTGGAAAATGATTTCTGGTATTTGACATGTATGGAAAATTAGGCGGGGTCTTGATTGAGTTTCGATATTTGGTGCACATAAAATCATATTAAATTCTAAATTACGAAAATGTCCATGTTGGGTCCTGGGCAGGTCCCAATAGGGTCTAGGTGGGGTTCGGGCGAGTCGCAGTGGGGTTCGTGCGGGACTCGATTATGACACCTCTAAGACTTGGTCGAGACATTTTCGTAATTTAACGTTTAATATGATTTAATATATATATTTGTGATTTTTCGTATGCGCCAAACACCGTAAAATGTTTTTCAAGAAATTATTTTTCGTAAAAAATATTTTTTGACATAAAGTATTTTATGTCGAAACAAATAGAGTCCTAATTTCAAGTGAAATGAAGAGAATCCGTATTTAGTATAGAAAGGGAATGGTTATTGACTTTTTATTGCATATACTTCCACCCTTTCAAAAGGAACCCAACCGCCCCCTCCTCCGACCGTCGCTGGTCATCCCCTTGCTTTACCATAACCCCGCCCCACCCTCCAATTGCACTAGTCCCCTCCAATGTTGCAGACTCCCAACAACTCTCCCCCCATAATCTCAACAAGATTAGTGGGTAAAGGGAGACGAAATTAGAAACAATAATGATGCTGCAAATGTCAAAAAGTGTTGGCTTTCATATGAGTAGGCTTTTGCCCCCGTAATGTTTTTTGGACATTTGTGCATTAGATTACTAGGAAATGGAATGGATGAAAGACGAGCAATCCTAGGAATCTGTGCACACCGACCGAAAGCCCTAGAGATTACAAGGTTCACTTTACTTTTCCCATCAAACAAACAAAAAATAATATTCTATAATATGATGCCGACTCATTTCTATATATATTCATTCAACAAAGTTTGGGAACCTTAAAATTGACACAAATGTCATGCCAGAGTTATGCCACGCCCACCTCGTTTAGAAAACCCAGAAAAAGTAGCGTGCTGAACAGGATCATCGGTAATGATGAGCACCTAAAACCCTTTATTTTATTCATTAAAAATAAATAAATAACATTTTTATACATAAATTTTATTTCAAACTTAATAATTCTAATTTTTGGTTAAAAATATATGTTAGAATTATATTAATTTATTTTTATTTATTAATGTAATTAGGAGGTGCTTTTCGTTTTCGTTTGAAATAACATTCTAATGTTATGTAATTATGAAAACTGTTTTTGCGTTTTTATGAATATTTTGTGTTTAAGTTGTTTATTAATTTTTGTTTTTAAAATATAAAGCAAAAAATTTTAACAACTCTAAAAATAGATGTCAAAGACTAATTTTTATTATCATATTATTTAATTATATGACAGCCGTATAAAAATATTCAAAATAACATTATTCTTTTATTATTTCTCGTGATTAAACTAATGAAGAGAGCATCGGCAGCACGAAAATGAGATGAGAGAAAGATTGTTGGATGAATAATAGACGTACAAGCAAGAAAATGGAATCTCACTGGTACAAGAAAATTATCTCAATATTTAATTTCCATTTGTGGGGTACAACGAGTGATGCTCCCATAATATATTATATGGTATAGTTTTCATTTATCCACCTCCTTTCTAACCTTTTAAAAAAAAAAAAAAAAAATTAAGGGTAATGCTTAATATTATACTTTATTATATAACAATGTTCATTAGTTCTTGAATCAGTTATTTAAAAATAAAAAATAAAAAATCTTAACATGAATAGCCGGGACAAGTACTATCATGTCAATCCAGTAAGATGAAAGCGTGGTATAGTATTTAGTTGTAACAACCTAGATTTTAAAACTCTTATTTAAATAATATTAAATAGATTAAAAATATAATCGATAAATTAAAACAATGATATGTGGATTAATGATATTAAATAACTATTTAGTGTTAAAGGTATATTACATTGATTTTTGACCTCTTATGTATATTACTTCAATTCTAAAAATTTAGCTCCACTAATATGTTTATGGGCATAATCAAACCCAATCTAGTGAATAAATTATTTATATTGGTGTTTAGCAAAGTCATAAATTAATTTGAAGTTTTTCAGTTTTTTAGCCTAAAAAACAGTGTCTTAATTTTCATATTGTCTAAATGAGATTAAAACTGCTAAAGAAAGATACCAAGGCTAGCCACCTTTGTTGAAAGCTTAAAGTCTTCTAGTAATGATGGTTATAGTAAATATCATGATTATAATGATTTAATAAGACAAGTGGCCAAGTGGGAATGCAAATACTTAAAGCCTAAGTTGAATTGGAAACTTTGTATAGGCCAAAAATAGACTCAAACGAACTCGGATGAAGTTGAACCATAAATATAAAATGTTTGTCTCGGAGTCCTCTATCTACTCTCAAAATTTCATGTCAATCGGAGTAGGTTTGGACATTGAAAAATGGATCGGAATACACTGCCCTCATTTTGGACGAAAATACTATTTGGTATAGAGCATGAAATATGGACTAGGTTCATTCTTTTAGTTAAATCCATCTCAACCCTTAGATCAAATGTGTAAAAATAAATCCTAACCATTCATTCTCTTATAAATAGAGCCTTAGCTAAATTCACTTTCACTTAAGTTTTTACAATCTTAGAACAAGTAAAATTGTTTGCTCCTCCTTCCATTTTATTTCTTAGTTCTAGTCAAATACCATATAGCCTAGATCTTTCTTGTAGTGGTCAAGCGTTTTTCTAAAACTAGCTACCTAGAGAAGATTTGGTGGAGTTTTACTTCTAAAGGATTATTGGGTAAATGTTTCTTGTATAAATATTATGATTTATTGCTTTTATTACTTGTTCTCATTTAATTGTTTAAAGACCCAATAAGCGTATAATGTAAAATAAAGTAATGGATACAAGTGAATTAATAATAATGAGTTAGTTGACAAAATCAATTAAGGACTTATAATATTGTCTATATATTATTTACTTTACAGTATTTACATTCAGTCATTTCTTTTATGTCATTTAAATTTCTGTTCATATTTCTGGCGGTAAGGACCATATGATCTCATCCCCGAAATATGCATTATTTACATTTACTTATTTCTTTTATGTCATTTAAATTTCTGTTCATATTTCTGGCGGCAAAGACCATTCGATCTCATCCCCGAAATATGCATTATTTACATTCAGTTATTTATTTTATGTCATTTAAATTTTAATTCATATTTTTGGCGGTCATCCCCAGAATATGAATTCAGTATTTACATTCAGTCATTTCTTTTATTGTCATTTAAATTTTGATTCATACTTTGGTAGGTACGGACCATTGGTCTCATCTCCAAAATATGAGTCATGTTTTATATATATTATTTATAATACTTGTTTGTATTTAGTGATACTGGCCATTAGCCTCGTCACCAAAAATGAATTCAGGCATAAAGCTAGTTATAAGTAACTATCTTAGATTAATATAATAAAATGAGTAAGTAAAGATGAAGTGACGGATAATAAATAAATATAAAAGATGAGGGTCTTTAAACAATGATATTATTGGAGAATGAACTAAGTATTGTTTGTATGTATGTATTATATGCAGAAGTGGAGCAGAATACTACACTAAGGAGAGTAAGTATGGATATACTTACTGAGTACTAGCTTTGTTTTATTGTTATAGGAATTCTTATTTTGTCTTATTGATATAATTTTGCAATACAACTGCTGCATAATGTGTCTAATAAGATGGGCTGATAAGATAGCCACCTTAAGAACAAGCTGGGTGGATTGCCGCAAGGAACTGTCGGTATCTCAGTGGATAGGGGTATATAACCGTCCAATAGGCCTAATATATAACTAAGCTGGGACGGTGTAGTTGCCAGCACCAAACAGGTAAACCTCTAAAGTGTGAGGGACATAACGGACGTAAGCGGGCTGAGAGCTCATGAGAAAAGGTCTGAAGAAAGATTATCATAAAACACAAACTAATCTATCATTACGCTGCATTCACAACTCATTCATTATTATATATTTTATTCTTTAATCTTATTTGTTCAAACTAGTCTTTTTAGTCTTTATATCTAGGAATATAGATTACTCACTTGTTTGCTTATGTAAATATGATAACGTCATCTTTACATAGATCTTGATGCAGGGATAGAAAGTGAGGACGATGGTCCTTTTACTGGTTTTGATGGTTGATAGACCATCTGCTGCAGGATTTATGCTTACTCTATGGAGCAAGTCTCATTTATGTTAATCGCTTTTATTATGTATGGTGATGTATGTAAACTTAATAGATATTACTATGTTAATTTAGGTGCCGTCTGTGGCATATATTTGGTACACCTAGTGTGTACATATGTTGTAATGAAAACCATGTTTCTATTTTATTTAATAATATATCACTTCGAGGTATTTCAGTCAGCTCAACTGTGTTGTGTAAGTTATTCCTAGATCATAGAAAAAGAAAAAAAATATACATACTCCGCTGTAAGATTGTATTTTCTAAAGTTGCAGCGTCACGACTTCAATATTTACTAGTTCAAATATCGGGGCGTTACAGTAGTATTACTTTTTTTTTCATCCCCATAAGTACCAAGAGATTAATTTTTTTTTTTTTTTTTTGACGGGAATTTTTTAGAATTCATTGATAAAAGATCGAGAGCATAAAATCGCTTACATCATAGAGCATAAAGCTCTAATAAAACATAGCAAAAAGCTATGAAATTACAAAGTCATAGATACAATAAAAAAATTCTTACAATCAAATCATATGTATGACATCAGCTTTCGCTAATTCATGTACAACTTCAGTTATGAAATCGATCTACTCCGGACAGACTAGATCTAAGACATGGGTAGCCCCCACTCACTTGAGTCTGACTCAATCACTCCTTGAGAAAAATTGGGCCATATTTCCAAGAGACACCCAATACCAAGAGATTAAATTAACATAAGATGTCAGCAGACCATCTCTGTAATTAATGAAATGATTAAGTAGTGGGCTGATTTTAGTGTTAGCTTTCAAATCCTAGAAAGAGAGCACTGCAAATAGAGCATAGTAGAATGGTGGGAGGGAGTTACGACTCTCTCCTCCCCGCCCCCTTTCTCTTTCCCCCTTGCCTCTAATTTTTCCCGCCTCCACCGTAGATTGATCAGGACGCGTGTGTTAATGGTTCTCGGGCTGTTTTCTAGCAGTGCATGGCTGGATGGCTGGATGGCGGTGGCATGTGGAACGCGTGAGGGTTTGTTGGGTTTTGTTATTATATTTTCGTTGTTTTAAAATAAGAATGTATTCACACTAGATACGCTTTTAGTAGTGATCTATGGGGTTGAGTTTTATTTGTTTTCTCGAATCTTTAAGAATAACGAAATTAGTTTCCTGTCGGTCTTTTGTTTTCTTATGGTTAATTTTATGAGAGCAAATCATAGACCGATGATCGAGGAGTTATCAAGCACAAAAAAAAAATTGTCACTATGGTAAAAGCAGCAAAGGAGATTGCGATTGATAAAGCACTAGTAGCGGAGATAAAAAAGCCAGATAATCATGAACTTGGCAGCGGATAGAGATGTGATTTGTCAAAATTTGCTATAGATCTGAAATTGTTTGATACGGTGATTTTTCATATATATTGTCTTATAATAGATCGAGAAGTTATTGTGTATGTTATAGATAATATTTGAGTTGTAAAGATTTTCGATTATATCTTTAGTATTGTATGGAGTATTTTGCCCCATTTGATTGTTATATCACTGAAGAGATAATTCGTTTTAAAAAAAATTTAAATGATTAAGCAACAAAAATTGACTTTTTAATTTAATTATTTAATAGCCAACATTTTAACTATTCACTCTTAATTATTTAACTAATTATAAACTGTACATTAATTATAAATAAAAATTGTTAGTAAAAACTATAGTATTTCTGGTAAATATCTTTTGCCTTAATCTATGGCTATATCTACGTCACTCATGACTTTTTAAAATGAAAGAAGTCCTATAATAATGTCAAAACGTAGGACTCACGACTCACCTAACTTGCCAATTGGATATTAATGGCATTACAATCTATGAAAATGGCCAAAATCTAATACCCACACCACATGTGGATCGTTTGCTTTTATCTAAAGCTTTACCATTCAATACCCACACACCTCATCTCTTTTCCCTCCATTGATTCTTTTCTTTTCTTTTTTTCTTTTTTTTTTTTTTCTACTTTTGTAACATGCTCCAATCATTTTGTTCAATAAGGAAATTAACTAAATGTGCCATATCTTACCAAACTTTAAATTACGAATAATGTTAGAAATTATATTTTTATTTTATTGATATTGGTATGGTAATGATAATCAACTTTCAGATAAGTTTTTGTTAAAAAAAAAAATCTAAGGCTATCGTGGTAGGATGTGATAGTGTTGAGTAGCGATGGTAATTTGTATTCACGTGTCGTATTTAGATTATGTTAAAGTATAGATATAAGACCATATAGGTCAATCTTAACCAAGTTCATTTAATTGAATGAATTAGACTTATAAATTATAATTCGTTAATTTTGTGTTGGGTTCGCAGGTCGTGTAAACAAATTGTCAACCATAAATACCACATGTCATTCGGTTCGTGTCGAGATGTGAGTATAAGAATACATATGTCAACCATAACCCGACACATTTAATTAAATAGATTAAACTTATCTACCATAACTCGTTAATTTCGTATCGAATTCGTGGGTCGTGTAAAAACTTGTTAATTCTAGTAGTGAGATAAAAATATAGTTTCTAACATTACTTTTAAAATTATTATATGGTACTTATGAGTGTTGTAGGGGTACTACAACATTTTATTACAAGTTACAAACTAAACTAACTTAACAATGTCACATCAATTTGTAAATTCACTTAATACTTATTATATTAACAGCTAAACAATTATATTCGATTGTGTCTGCCGTGACAACGCCATAAAACTACCGCATCAATTATATATAAACTAATTTTAAGCATAATGTTCGATTTTTCCATCATCACTGCGTTATATTCTGTCATGTTATATTCTGTCATGATTGCTTAATGTTAATACCATCATAACGTTGTGCGAATTCAATGCCTAGCTCTGCAACTTCACCTACTCAAACAAGTTGATATAAAAAAACCCAAATGGAAATAAAAAGGCTTTTTTGTTTTTTTTTTTTCCTAAGCAAATCAAAAGGGCAAATAAGTCCTAAAATAGCACTTGATTTTTTTTTTTTTTTTTTTTTTTTTTAACCAAGACTATCTAAGAATTAGTTGAAACTTCAATATCATAAGATAGTTAAAAGATAAAAATGTGACGTCTAACATTTTTGTTATGTTTCAAAAACATTAGGATCTTAAAAGGTTGGGAAATTAGGTCATTAACCTCTTGTGCTTTTGGTTATTGATTTAAAATTATAGTTTTTATTTGTAATAAATTTAAGACATGAGTTTAAGTACATTATAAATTAACATTTCTCAAAAATAAATAAATAAATAAATACTTAACAGAAATATGTGTGAAAATGGTATCATGCCAAATGCCACTCTAGTAATATTTTTTTATTTTTTAAAAAATAGCACAAGCCACTAAGTTTGGGATAGTCGTGAGTTTGGGTCCGTTTGGGATTACAGTTTTAATAAGTGTGATTTTAAAAATTGCTCTTTTAAAATCGCTACTTTTTAAAATCGCAAAGGTGTTTGGTAAAACATGTTAAAAAATATTTTTTATGCGAAATCATAATTTTGGTTTAAATTCACACTTTTTTAAATAAGCACCCCCTAGCCTGCTTATAGAAATCGCGAATTTTTTTTTCTTCCTATTTTAGATTAAATGTTTTTTAAATTGCAATATCAAATACCTTACATTTTGAAATATTTTTTAAAAATGCAAATTATTCTTGCAAAATTGCAATCTCAAACATACTCTTAACCTACAATGATTTTTTTTTTTTAAAAAAAATATATATTATTATAAGGACACAATAATATTTTTCACACTTATTTCTATTACTTATTGGATGTAAAATTTAACAAAAGTCTTAAATTTATCATAAACTTAAACTCAAATCTTAAATCTATCAAATTGAAAACTAGTCTTAAAGTCAAATTGAAATAAAAACAGAGAGAAGTGTAATATTATACACATTCTCACTCACACATTCACACTCCTTAATGTGGCTTTAAAAATTATTATTGAATTTACTATGAAATAAATTTTGATTTAATGATAATTTTAAAAGTCATATAAAAAATGTAACATTTCTCTAAGAAAAACAAATTGGTGAAACTTCTCTATCTCTCTTTATCCCTCTCATGCAATGAGTATTGAATTTATTTTTTAATCAAAATTATTTTTTCTAAAAAAATATTTCTCTCTATTTTTATTTTTATTTTTAATTATCTAACCTATTTGGTTGGGAACCATCACCTAAGGCTATTTAAACTTAATTCTAAAAGATAATATTATTGTGTTGTGTCACATCGTATAACATCAACATAAAAAAAGTCATACAAGTGTATTTGTTATTTAAATAAAAAATCTCTTTTTATTTTATTTATTGATATGTCCACACAAAATGAGAGAATGGTCTCAGCCGATTAAGCTACCTCCTAGGGACAAATCAAAAATCTCTTTTAAGTGCAATATATAGTTTCTGATAAAAAGAAATAATTTACCATTTTTCCAAATTTAGAATTAAATTACCCTAAATCTTTGTAACTTTTTGACCTCCAGAGGTTATAATAGAAATATATTCTATTTATATATTATAACAGTAAATCCTTTTTCACTGCCGAAACTTTTTACTTCGACTATTTGCGTAGACATATAAATAGTCTTCCTTTCACTCAATGATGTCTGAACCGCTTTAATTGTTTTGTGGAAAGCGCTCGATATCTCTTACAACCTACACAAGTTTCTCAGCCTCTCAACAAATCCACGACCCAGAAAAGTAAAAAGCAAAAAAATACAAAAAAAAAAATGTCTTCCCCAAGTAAACGCCGAGAAATGGATTTGATGAAACTGTGAGTTTTCTAACTTCATGTTTTTAAATTTATTTATGAGATTTTGGGTTATTTATTTTGTTCTGTTTTTGCGTTTTTGGTTTGATTATTGTGAGCTAGGATGATGAGTGATTACAAGGTGGAGATGATCAATGATGGCATGCAAGAGTTCTATGTGGATTTCCATGGGCCTAAAGACAGTAAATCTTCCTTACACATATCGATTTTTTTTTTCTTTTGATTTTCAAAGTGATCTATATGTCTGTTTTTGTATAAAGTTGAGCTATTTTTTTTTTCTTTGTTTTTTCATGAATTTGGTTGATTCTGTATTTCAACTGTGTTGACCACGGAAAAATATGTTGCTGGGTTTTTTATTTACCCTTGATTTGGATAGACGTACAATAGTTTCTGACCATGTTTCTGAACTGTTGAACTTCATTATGGTGTTGGATTGAACCTTCAATTTTTATTTATTTTTAATCCGGTTCTGGGTATTAATTTTAGTTTTTGATTTGAGTCATTTTGACCATGATATATGTTTGAATAAGAACACTTCTATCTCAATCCAGACTGGGATGTGAATTGTGTTAGTTAAGCTTCATTTTTTGCCAGTACTTGTTGATAAATGGGCAGCAAGGTGGTTGTTCACTTATTTTTCTCAGTGAAGAGAAATTTATTGGTATTTTTGCTTTTGAGTATGAAATATGAACACAAGAAGGGGTTTTTCTTTTTCTTCTTTTTCCTTTATTTTTTATTTTTTATTTTGGAATATGGCAGGTCCTTATCAGGGTGGTCTGTGGAGGATAAGAGTGGAGCTACCGGATGCTTATCCTTATAAATCTCCATCTATTGGCTTTGTCAACAAAATATACCACCCAAATGTTGATGAGATGTGAGTTTGCGGATGTTGAAAACTCAGTAATTTGGTTCTGCTGAGCAATATTATGCTCTTTTGTGCAATATGCAAACTAATATACGAGTGTTATAATCCTGCATTTCAGGTCTGGCTCAGTTTGTTTAGATGTTATCAACCAGACCTGGAGCCCCATGTTTGGTAAGCCACGGCATCGTCTTTCTTCTATTTATAATTTATGAAGAGCTCCTAAATTATTATTTCATCCATAGATTGTTCCATATTTCATTATTAGTGCTGCTACCTTCATAAGCTGACAATTATTTGTTTTCCATTTTAAAACCGTTCACAGATCTGGTTAATATCTTTGAAGTGTTTCTTCCGCAACTTCTTTTGTATCCCAACCCATCAGATCCATTGAATGGAGAAGCTGCTGCTCTAATGATGCGTGATCGTGCTACTTATGAAGTAAGAGTGAAAGGTAGTAATCCTTCTCAAGCTTTGGTAACCTAAGTACCCACAGTTGCAGTTAGTCATAATATTATATATTTCTCGGCTCTCTAGTTGTGAATATTTGGAAATCATGAATCTGGGAGGTTAGGACATGTGATTTGTGCTGTATGTCAAGCAAAACAACTTTCCCTGCTGCATCTGTGCTTATATCTCCGTTTGTGAGGACATTAATGGTACCAAAGATCTTGTACTTTATTGGTTGTCGAACTCATGAATTCAAGCTCAATTGCTGTTGAACTCCCCTACCAACATCTATTCATTCTGCATCTGCAGTTTTAAGTTACATGTCACCCTAATTGAGTTTACAAACTTCACCATGAACCATTTGGCTGTAAAATTTGGCCCTTTTTTTAAAAAAAAAAAATTTATGTGTACCCTTTTGTATTCTTTCCAAGATGTTTGAATTTATGTGTTCTGATAGAAAGTATGATCCATCTCAGTAGGATTTTAGGATTCTAGGGGTGCAATTTCACTCAAGAACAGTTACATATCCACATTAGGAATCAAGTAAAAAAGTTCCAATTTATTGGATCCACTTGAGATGTGGCAGTGTTTCTTGTCTTCCTCTCATGGGTGTTGGCTTTGCATGGGTAGGTGCATCTCAAGACGGTGGTATCTATCAAATCTGACTTTCCAGGGTTCCAAATGTAAAATGAAACAGCCTTTGCTACTTTCAATGCTTTATCAAGCTCCCTATTTGCAAATTCTGGTATACATTGGTTTGATGAGTACCTATTCCGAAACTTCATAAAAAGTTGATAAATTTAGAATAGAGTTAAAGATCTTTCTTTGGAGTTGAGCTATTATTGTCTGTTTCTCGGTGGTTGTTAGGAGTTACTAAGAGTGGACACTACTGAGTATACTTCCATTGGGTCAGTTGCAAAGAAAAGGAGATAGTGAACTTTGGAACTGTTGTGAACTGTTTTAACTTATAAAAGCATTGAAGATCAATCTCATGGCCTCTTTGGATATAATATTTTCAAAGAAGTTTTTTACTCACTATGTTGTAAGATAATTCAAGGTAAGGCGATGCTGTACTTCATATTGCTTGAGGAGGGCTGCAGGTTTATGACTTGTTGGCCTGTGGAAAAACTTTCAAGATGGCCACTTCTTTGTTTACTCTAGCCGTCGGATGATTCTGATAAATGGTGAGAATATTACTTTTGCCACTCAATGGAACTGTAAACATCCAACCATTTAGAAGAGAGTGTGAGCCCCAGAGGCATTGCATGGATGCTGGTAAAACTAGCTCATTGGCTGTTCCATTTGGGACCTAAATTTTTCCTTGGATAGTGGCTCTACTAATTCTGGTTTTTGGACTTCGCAAGTAGATTAAAGCTTAAATTTGTTTTCTCTATGGATCTGAGACTTGTTTCTTAGCTTATTCGGGATGAAAAATGTGAACCGAAGGTTTCAAAAAAGAAGTTTCTTATTTATTGGTCTAAGAATGTTTAATTATATGTTTTTTGGCAACTAATCTTGGTTATTACTTGCTGAAAATGCAGAACTGTTGGTAATAATTTTCTTATTTTGCAGAGTATTGTGAGAAGTATGCCAAGCCAGAAGATATAGGGGCTGCTCCAGAGGAGAAATCTAGCGATGAGGAACTGAGTGAAGGTGATTATGCCTCCAGTGATGAGGCAATCGCTGGCCAAGCTGATCTTTAGGCGCATAAATGCTTGGCCCAACAAATCCACTTGTTTGTACATGATATTCAAACTCCTGGAAAATGAAACCAACCAAAAAACTGAAAGGCTTGCAGGAAAAGTCCCTGCCCCTGCTGTCTCTATTTTCCATGTAAATTATTCAACTATGATTAAATGTTTCAAAAATTCATTTACTGTTAGACTAAAAAGCAGGCACTCTTTTTCTCCACATGTGCATGCATTTATTTATACATATTGACTTATCTGGCCCAAAATGGCTTGCATTAGTGCCTGAGAAAGAAGCTATTGGTTCATAAAGTTTCACATTGGTTTAGCTCATAGAAGAGTTCATGAACCCTTGGCAAATTGCATGTGAGTAGCTTGTTACCAATGTTTTTGTTGTGAACATAATTTCCTTCTCTTTTGCTTGGATGATAATATGGGATGGCAGTGACCATGGATTTCATATTCTCTTGCATCACCTGCATACATAACAAGCAAAGAGGGTTTGATGTGGAGAGAGTAAATATATGGGGCTTAATATTGGTGACCTATCAAGTCTAGGGTACACTTTTGGGTGGTGACTAAGAGCATTCCCAGTAGTTTTCTCGTCATTTTCCCTATATTTAAGGATTCAAATTACTTTTTGCTTTCCTATGTACACCCCAATAGCTTCCTTTAATCATTCTTTATATCATTAAAATATTATTATTTTTATTTTACTTTTTTTATTTTATTCTTTTAATTTATTAAACAAACTTTCTCTCTCTCCCTCATACTTCTTCCCGTAGCCATCTTCTTCTTCCAAGGGTTTGTCAATCAGATTACCCAGATCAGAAACTCTAGTCCACAAAATAGCATCATCACTGCACTCTCCCTCTTTTATTTTTGTTTCAATTGATCAGAGACCCAAAACCCCAACCTCGTCGATAAAGCTAACTTTTTTATCAAATCCCGTTATCACTGATTTCTCGGATCACAACCAACCAAAATAAACAATCAAAATCCAAGCAAAGCATAGTCGGATGGAAATGAAAAGAGGCGAGATGATGATGATGAAGACGACGTACAGATCAGGTTGGTTCAGCTTTGTCCAGAGGGCTGGTTCAGATTTGCCCAGGCACTACCCACTGCACAACGACGGTGGCTCAACCACTGTTCTTCAGTCTCTCTCTCTCTCTCGGCTTGAACAGAACGATCACCATTCTCTCTCAATCTCGAACTTTCTCTCTTTTCGGTCTCCTCCCTACCTTGTGTAGAACATGGATGAAAGTTGAGAGGTTGAAGAAGATGGAGTTTTGATGTTTTGCACAGAGGGATGGTGTGTTGACAGGAAAGAGAAAGATGATGAGAGGTGTGCGGAGAGAGAAAAGAGTTTTTTCTTCAATTTAATAAGCATCTGGATCGCTAAAGTAGAACCCAAAACATTGGGTTCTACTGTAGCAACTGATGGTTTAAGGAAGCATATAGGGAGTCTGCTGTGGGACGTTTTTTGTAATTTTTTGAGCATATTCCCTAAACTTAGGGAACAGACTCCCTTATAGGGAGTCTGCTGGGAATGTTCTAAGCAAATTGGACGTGTCATTATGCAATTCAAGTTAAGGAATTATGTCTACTTTTCCAACGGTATGGATCAATTTGTTTTTTTGGCATATCTTAACGAGTGATTTATCTTTTTTAAAAAAATTTAGAGAACTATTTGTCACAACTCCAAACCATAGAAACCCGAAGTGCATTTTTCCCTATTACTATTTTATGGAAGAGTGGGAAGTTACAAAACAATAACACAAATTCCTAAAGACTTGCAACAAATCAGAAATACAAGTACTAAGAAAACACATACCAAGAAAACACAAAGTACCAAAAAGCCTACATGAAGAAGAAAACTACAAATTCCTAAAAATGCTTTCATGACCACACCACAAGAGCTATTTATTTTTTCTTCTGGCAGGTGGTATGTTCATCTGCTTATGTGTCTACCATGCTTCTCGATGTCTTTTATTATTGTTGTTAATTGTCAAAACTCTTGTTTGCTTTGCGCCGACAAAGTTTGAGGTAGCAGATTCTTTACGACTATTGATGGATTTGATTTTTGCAAAAGGTTCACCAAGCTTCTTGTCTGTTCTTCAATCTTCCACGGCGTTAATTATATTTTTGTATTCTTCTTCGCAGAGAGAGGGTGAAGAAATAAGACTTTGGCTTTCAACTAGCAAAAGTAGTTACGCTATGTCATTAGCTAACAACTCCAATTCATATGGTAAATTAAGATTTTTTATTGTTATCATATTCTTAAGCAATTTTTCAACTTGTTCGAGTTGCTCTGGACTCCGAAAAAAATCAATTGGAACTTCAATAACGAATAGCCTTTTACCATTTGTTACCATGAACTTTTAAAAGGTGACTCTTTAATTTATTTAGCTTGATCAGAGAGAATAACTAAGCTTTGAGCCTGATAATCCATGTTGGTACCATATCTTTCTTTATTGAACTCTTCTCCTCTTGTGGGTACCATATCTGATATGGCTGGAAAGAAAATTCTGACTTTCTATTCAACTAAACTTGTTATTTAGAGGGTGAAGTATTTTCCACACTTCAAGTTTCTCACTAGATAAGAAAGTAATGTTCTTATCATGGCTGAAAATTGCCAGCATTGATCTTTTGCTAGGGCTTGAAAAATCACTTGGTAGTGATTCCCATTCAATATCTTCAGTAAACCAATCTTGATGATTGATGAGAACTATCAGCTTTGAGATTCCTTCATGCATATTGATTTTTGATGGTTGTGATTTAAGACCTTTTTTATCTTGACTTCTTGTTCTTCAAGTTTTTCTTGAATCATTTGAAGAACATCATGGGGAAGTAAATATTTTGCTTTTTCAAACAAAAAGATTCTTCTTGCTTTTTTAAATTCTGAATCTAAAATCTCGTTGTCTAGAAGATCAATTATACAAACAAAATTATTTACTTTAAGGAAATTTCTTTCTTCATCTCATCTCATTTGTTATCTGGTCAGATATTTTTTTCTACCAAACAACTCATCTTTTGACTAACTTTAATTATGAAACAAATGAAGAGGAAGATAATCAATCTTCAAATTCTTCCCACATTGCTAATGTAGTAGGTGAAAATGAAAATGAAAGAAAATAATTCTTCAAAAAAAAAAAAAAAAAAAAAAAAAAAAATAATTTGGAATTTGGGGAATTATTGTATAGAAAAGAAGAAGACTTAAAATCCATAGGTAATTTACGAGAATCTTCGGCATGGAAGCCCTTATAGCTCAGTGGTAGAGCGTCAGTCTTGTAAACTGAAGGTCCGTAGTTCGATCCTGCGTGAGGGCACTTCTTTTCATTAGTAGTATTTGTACGAAGCTAATTTCTTTCTGAACTCTTTTTTGATGACGTGGTAATTGTACACGTACACGGTGCACCACTATAAAGGAATCCCTAAATCCCTATCCCAATCTCTAATCAGTTTTTTTTTTTTTTTTTTTTTGAGTGATTTCACATTTTAAAAGTACTTTCTCTTTAAATTTTTTATTACTAATTTTAAGAAGAATGTATTTTCAATTTTGAAAAGTTTTTAGAATCATTATTCAAACCGGTATCAAATCATGCTTTAAATTTTGGTTTTAAATGAGTGGTTAAGTTGAAACTTAGGTTTTCATGGAATTTGAATTTAGTTCTTAAGTTTCTAATTTTAAAAAATAAGGTCCTTATAATTTTCCCTTGTTTTGAAATATGTTATTCTTACTTTCAAAGTTAACCATTTACCATCTACTACGCATGTCTCATTTAATATGTGAGTATCAACATCAATAATTAACTCCCGGCGGATTCCAGTGCAAGTCCAGGGTAGGTCCCTACAAGGTCTGTCGATTTATGAATGAAATGTTTAAACTCGAAAAATTGTTTATAGTTTTCAAAAATAAAAACCATTTTTCAAAAATTAAAGAAGAATTTTCGGTCCAAGGAAAAATATTTTCCGTTAACTATTATTTTACGTCGCACCAAACACTCAAAAATACAAAAAATATTTTCTAAAAATCATTCTACAGCGAAATAAATGGAGCATAATATTTATTAAGAAAAAAAATCTAGTCCCATTTTGAGACATTCGACACCTTCCACATCTGGCACATCACCATCCTCAAAAAAAGTAAACACCTTTTGCCTAGCCACCATCTGTCTTTTTCTATCAACGTGGCGCAGTTCTATTGGAAAGAAAGGACCGGTACTATGAATAGAATCTTGATTGATTGCAGAGGAACGAAACCCTTCTTTAGCCTCGTACTGTAGAAATGGTCCAAATGGAAGGGAAACCCAAAACTAAGTTTGAAAAGTAATTTTAGTCCAAGAAAGGAAATGCAAATCTGGGATGGTACCACAATGACACGTGGATCCCATGTACTGGTGGTCCCCACTATTGTTTTGCTTTAATAGTTTAGTAAGAAATTTAAAACCCCATCTTTGGCATTCACTACAAGATTATATAATTACTTTCAATTATTCACTTTTCACTCATTACATTACACTGAAAAAGTTTGGAATTTTATAATTTTTTACAAATTTACATGACGGTTTACATTTTAGTGGTTGACATAATAAATATTACATAAAGCCACGTCTATCGCATTAGTTTGTAAAAATAATAAATATCATATAGTCCATATTTTAGTAACTGGCGTAATAGATATCACATGAACTGACGTATCAGTTTGTAATGAAGTAAATATTAAGTAGAGTATCATGTATATCACGTTAGTTTGTAAAAGTAATAAATATCATACCGTCTATATTTTAGTAATTGACATAATAAATATCACATGAACTGACGTATTAGTTTGTAATAAACTTGTAATTAAAACAAAGCACCTCTTGCAGCACTCTTTATGAAAGCTAAGTAGACTTGCCATAATTCGCATTACTGCAAGTCTGCAATAATGGTAAAAGATGATAAGGCTGTCCAAAAGGCTTCTTTTGAGCTCTAAAGGTGTATGGGTTTTGAAGGATTGATGTGGTGGTTTGTTATTGCATTAATGTTGGTGGTGGCGGTTTGTTGTGTGTTTAATTTTTGAAAACAATTATGTTTTGCTTTTTGGTCTGCAGAAAGAAAACAGTTGGCTGATTGTCAATGCATGCAATTGTTTGGTTGAAAATGAAATGGTTTGCAAGAATATCAAGAATGGCCAGCCATTATCCAAAGGAGAAGAGAAATCCATTGTACCCTTTTTCTGCAAGGTTTAGAAATCACCTGCAAATGAGATCATCCCAACATGAAAGGAGTTTGCCACAAGCATTACCTATCAGTGATGAAATAAATATTATGCAGACTCCAATAGAACCTCCATGAAAGCCAAAAAAAAAAAAAATGAACAATATTGCAAACTAAGAAGAGCCATGTTGTTCTATTAATGTAGACAGAATTCAGATACAGCTTTCTTGAACTTGATATTACCTGCTGGTTGTTCTCTCCTACAGCTGTGTATGGCTTCTTCACCCCTTCCCACCAAAGATTTCCAGCATCCAAGTGATTCATAAATGTTCCCAGAATGAAATGAAAATCAGTCCTGCTTTTGGCATAATTTATCACTCAAAAATATTTGAAACGTCTCCGGGTATATATTGACCATCTTGAATGCAAGAATTATCAAAATATTCAAGCATGTGATCAATGATCAGGTTACTGTGTAGAAGATATTTAGTTGAACAATATTTCAGGGGTGAAACAAAACTAAGAGTAAAGGAGTAAAGCCACCAGTCTCTTCTTCAGTAGCCTAAAAGAAGCAAATGAGATTAACTTGGAAAAAAATAATTAGCATAACATAGACCACCAATTACCATTTCCTTCTAGAACTACAGACCAACTTCAGTAAAAACAATTCACAGATTCTTTAACATCACCCCTAAGGAATACTGTAGTTTATGAGCAACCGATTTTTACACCGCGACTCATCTTTGCATTTGAAGGGATATTGCAAGACGTTACCGATGCAGAACTGCACAAACTTCAAAGACAATATGTAAGTTGTCATGGTAAGTCATAGGGAATCTAACAAGAAAACAACATAAGGTCCCAGAGTAAAGATGTGAAAAAAGAAATAAATGAAACCATAAAGAAATACCTCACAAGTATATCACTAGAAGCAACTAAAACAGCACAATTGTATGTTTTGCAATTTTCCTAGTGACATTTCATGCACACCCATGCTCCTAATCTCTCTATTAAAAAATTATACCTCTCAAGTATTGCCAACTCAGGTGAGTAGGGGTAGGGGCTGAAGAACAGTTGGATGAACCAGCATATTTTGAACCTTCTCTAACATATCTTGATTTAATGCTATTTTACTCATTGACCAAATAAATTGCTGATATTGCTAAATTATGTTTAAATTCCTATTCTGACAATATAATATAAGTGTAAATGACCATCGTAGGATCACTTCTTTGCGTATCCATATTATTAAAAGTTGACCTGAAGTTTCCAAAATAAGCACAGCTTTGCAAGCACAGAGCAGTCTCCACATAAAGATCAGTATATGGAGATAACTCGCTTGCATTGCATTGAAAACTGCAGGAAAGATATGGCAAATGAGTAAATATTCAAAAGACGAACAAAGAACATTGATCATAACAAAAATTGATAACAAGAAGTCAACAATTGAGTTGAAAGATCTCAACTGTACCTGGCTAGTAAATCTAGACAATCTTTCTAATTTTGCTCCAGCTATCAGCAATTTATGATTTCTGAAATAAACCTGCGTAAATCACTAGCAAAATTGTACCAGTACATTTTACACTTAGAATGTACTTGCATGAAAGACAGGTTTTTTTTATTAATCATTACCATTTGAGCAAATCTACTACGAATAAAATGCAAAAATCCCTGCTGTTAACTTTCCACCCCGTTCTGTTAAGCACAATGCTCAAGACATACAAAAATGTTGTCTGAAAAACAAAATAATGAGGCATTACAAAAGTTTCCTCATTTGTGTCAAACTGACTAGACTAGTATAGGTTTCTGGAGGTCGTGACTGCTTTTAATTTATCAAAATGTCCAAAAGTAACATGTTATCAAACAACTGTTTCTTCTTGTTATGAAAACTCCTGGAATCTGCAATACACTTCCCAATCTTACTTGAACAGGAAAATCAGCTGAAGCAATCAAGTTGCAAGTTAATTCACGAAATCCTAAGTTTGAAGTGCAGAAGCCAACATGTGCTATTGATGGTAAGGCTGTTCTTATAAAATATATGATTTAATTGCACACCACCAGTTCATGAATCTAAATAAGTCAAATGATAAGGATCCATCTACATGTGCGGACAATCCCTTAATAAGTGCTGATAGGAACAAAGTTAACTAGAAATGAGCAATTATACTGCAATCAGACGATCGATATTTCTGAATCATTACATATTATATCAAAAATAATGGAGGCTTAGTTGTAAGATAGATGCGATCATCAAGCTATAATAGTTTTCAGCCTCATTAATTTTGCAAGTGCCAATCAAATGGGCCTTATATCGCCACATACAAAACCATTAACTTGGTCTCCGTCTACCATTAAAGCCACAATTGAAAATGAAAAACCCAAATCTGCAACAGGTATCGGTTATACTATTGTTACTAAACTATTCAAAGAATGTATGGTAAGCATGTAAAACGAGAAAGACAAAAAAAAGGCCAATAATGTGATTCGCATTAATGTAACAAAAAGGGGAAAATTTAGAAATAGAAGGGCATCTAATTGAGAGTTAAATGGTATAGAAAATTCCTCCGAAAGTATAACAGTTTTATTTGCGACCTTTGTATAATTCTAGAGTAAACTTTGCTTACAGAAATATAGAATCTATGGTGAAGTATGAATTTGAACATTTGCAAGGAGCCTGGTCAGTTTGCTCAGAGTTTCACGAGCAGATATTGTATCTGGATGGTCTTCACCACAAATTGAAGTTCTAATAAAAACAGCCTTCCTAATTAGATCATCTCCTATATCAAATTGTCCCCCTCTTACCATTAGCTTGGCCCTAGTTTCTAGAATAGTGGCTCTGCATAGAGCCAATTCCTGCCAAAGGCAAGGATTCAACTGGGCACTAGTCTGGATGGGCCTCCAACAAAGTGATTTGTCCAACCATTTCTCAACTGGGGTAACAAATGCTTGGTCCGCTGCTTCCAAAGCATTGGTACATAGCCGCAGAAGTTCTAGAGCAGCACTGCACCGAGAGAATGTGATGAATGCACGGATAGAAAGAGGCAAAACCACTTCTTTGACAAGGTATAGCAACTCTGACACCTTGAGCTCAACAACTACAGGGTCATGACCAAATCCAAACAGCAAGAAACATGCTGCCCAGATATGGTCGGAGTGCTGAGATATAGACCCACGACTGATTACAGCTTGAACCATTGCTTGTGCAGCTCCATTCTCTCCTCTTATGCGAGCATAAAGCTTGATCAGCTCATTGAAATGGATATAGCCTTGCTTTGTACTACTTCTTGCAATATTGAACCTCAACAACATGGAAGAAGCTTCTGCTCCTGATCTTTTGGTGTGTGATGAAGTTAAACCACAAGTTAAGGAATGCAATAAATTTTTCCATAATCGTTTTCCCCGATGCTTTTCGGGTATCTTGTGAGCAGCTACGGCTAATAAGAAAACTGGAATTGCAGCTGGTGCAAACCAACCACTTGCCTGGACCATTCTGGTTGCCAAGCTCCTAGGCCCATCAGCATGATCAAATATTGAGAAACATACCTCAAAGAGTTGCATAAGGAAGGCATTTCTCCTCAATGACTGTGTTTCCCGACTGCTCCACGACAAGTCCTTCATGGGCATTCTGTTAACAGTGTCCAACAGCCTACTTGGAGTTATAGGTAGCTCAGACAGAATTGCACCAGTAACAGCAAGCCCCAAGGTTAACCTTCCAACTTTCTCCTCAATAACTCTTAGGGCATCAATTTCTGCAATTGGGTAGTCTTTGACACTTCCCTGCATTAATGCCATTGCCTCAATGCCAGATAAGTATGAGAGTTTCATAGGTTCCAAGTTCATTACACGAGGAAGGCGTGTGGATATTATGATGTGGGTCTCTCCGCCAAAACGTGGAAGAAGATCCATTACAAGTTTGTGATCCCACCAATCCTTTTCACTCTCTAAGTTATCAATCACCACTAGAAATGGTATGCTTCTCATGAGCTCTTTGCGAACTCTAGAAATGGCTGCCTCTTCCTGTTCTTCAAAGCCCTTTATTCTGCTTTTCTCTGAGCAAGTTTCAACCCCCACATCAACTTCCAAAAATGACCAGAGATTCAGATAGTTCTGTCTGATATACCTGCTTTCCCCACCAACCCATAAAACCATCTTGTACCTCTGTTGATATCTGTAAGCAAATTCCAGAAGAAGCTCTGTCTTGCCAATTCCCGAGTCCCCTGACACACAAGCAATCCCCTTCCCATACAAAATCTTCATTGATTTTTTTCTCCTTGCATACCTTCCACCACCTTTAGACTTTTGTTGACGTTGCTTCTGAGAAAAACCACTACCTTCCATCTCAATCTCTTTTTCTGACTCCTTCCACACAACTGGTTCCTTTCCCTTTCGGCTGCCACTCTCAAATTGCCGTTCCCTCCGCCTGTCCTCCAATAAACTGCTCTTACTCCACCCAATTGTCAAATTCTTTCGCCTGGGTCTAGCTTTAAGTTCAAAATAATCTCTTTCTGAATCACCTGAAACATCACCAAAAAGTATAAATTCCAGCTCAGAAAGTTCTTTCTTGCGACCAATGAAATTCTCATTTCGAGGGAAAGGGAACTCATCTTTCTCTACCTTTTCTCTCCACTTAGTCAATCGCTCTACGACACTTCTCCTCCCTAACCTCGTCGCTAGTAGTGTGACAGTCCTTAATATGCAATCTCTCCAGTTACCATCCTGAGCTTCTAGTTTCCATTCATCAATACGAGAGAGGCTATGGACAGCCTCTTTCCACTCCTTCTCCAACCCTCCATACAAGACCCATAGCTCTCCGCCTAGTTTTTCCCACAGCTCTCCCCTCTTCTCAATTATGTCCCGGACAAGGCAATCGTCTGGACTCAAGTCAAAGAATATCGGCACCAAATTCTTCTTTCCTGAGAAAAACCGCAGCTCCTCAATAGTATATGGGTTCTTGAAAGACTTCCTCGTCAGAATTACAACCCCAAAAGAAGAAACATTCATGGCCTTCTCAACAATTCCATGTTTGCGGGAGTTCCTACATCGAGCTCTATCAGATACAAAGCAACTCATCCCTTGGATCTCCAGCTCTGCACGGAGCCAATTAGCAAACCTAAGCAAAGAAGGTTTACGTCCATGCAAACCTATGAACACATCACAGCTCCTCATTCTATTATAGGAAAGTGAAACTGAACTGGGAGTAAATGATGTTTGGTAGCTGCTTGTATGCTTTCTCTGCTTCTCTCCGTCCCAAGAATAACCGTTGCCATGGTCATGCCAGTAACTAGATGGGGTGCTGTTGGAGATGCTGGTTGAGGTACATACATGGTCAAACTTCTGGAAATCACCAGAATTGCAGGCAGCCTGGGTTGTTGACAAGTCTGACAATGTACTTCTGGCATTTTCCATATATTCAGGTTCCGGATTTCCTGAAATGCAACTAGGAGGAACAACACTTAAGTGAATGCTGTCACATGGAATGTCAGACCGTTTTGATTCGGATAAATGACTTGTTGGTGATCTTGGAGAGAAGAAGGGCGACTGATTCGCTGAAAAGAATGCTGACGATGATGATGACATATTCCGTAAAGTCATGGCTGTTAAGGAGCTGAACCTGGCGCTATCTTCCCCGGCTTCCATATTTACAAAATTTCCTGCTATCCAAAGATATCAAATCTCGTCCATGCACTAGTTATGGGGAGCCCTTCTGAAATAAAGAATATTATGCCTTTAGTCAGTCACACATCTTCCTAAAACGGTAGAAAGAACATAAAATGATAGTAAAATTGAAGACTCTTTCCATAATTATCATTTAAAACAGTTTAGAATCTCACATATTCATCCCAGCAAATAATTGCATAATAGGAATGGGAGACAAAAGTAATATTTCTCCACAGGGGAAAAAATGAAAAATTAAACCATAGAGTTACAAACAAGTATGAGAAAAAACTGGCAGCCTCAAAATTTACCTATATGGTTAACTCTACAAGTTGGGACTCCATCAATATCCTAGTAAGAAAATTGCACAATAACAATGGAAGAAAAAGATGTATATCTCTCAACATGGTTAAAAAATGAAATTCTAAAATCTACATGCTTGAAACAAGTATGAGCAAAAGTAGGCAGCCTCTAAATGTGCTAATATATGGTCAACTCCACCCCTCCCCCACCCCCCAAAATAATAAATAAAGGAAGAAAAGAATCAGAGAATTAAAACTTCAAAAACTATAACGGGTAGAAACAAAAGAATCGCAGCCATAACGCTTGCAAACTCATTATTCTGTGATCCATATGCCTAAGTCGAACAAAATATCCATCTATGAACAAAAGTGGGCCACCTACTGATTTGAACCAAACAAAAAAAAAAACCTATAAGGCCATCGGTGGAGTATGAAGTCATAATCTTTAGGGCATTATAGATCTAATGGGAAGCTTGAATGTGCAAAGGAGCTTTAAATAACGACCGACTTCTCAATTTAACAGAATATAATGACGCTTCCATGATAATTCAGATCTGAACACTTACTTGGCTTGAAATCACAGACATGGTCTCGGTAGATTCCATCCTTAGGCTTCAAAATCAAACCACCCAGTTCCTTGAAATGAATGAGAAGCCCAAAAAAAGTTCGTTTTTCGAGCAACCAAAATCTCTGAACGCTCGCTACAATCAGTAGAATGAAGTTAACCAACCTGCAGCGACAGAAACTGGCTTTATCAGGACACGTAATTACCAAAAGACACATAAACAGAAGTATATTACTACTGTATTGCTTTAAGCCAAAAGCCATGACCTTTCAATCAGACAGAGAAAGTTTTGACAGTGAGAAAGCCCTTGCTCTCAATGTGCAGCAGAAGAAAAGTGTCTTTACCGTTTGCAGGTAGACTTGAGAGAAAACCCATTTACAGGAAAAGGCTAGACAGAGTAAAGATTTGGTTGAAAATGAATGCAAAACTGGCTTTTACCTTTTTGAGAGAAACCCACAAAAGAAAAAAGAAAAAGAAAATATCTTTAGGCTTCAGACCCTCAAACCAGGTTTTTGAAAAAACAAAACTTTCTGCAAGTGACAATCCAAGTAAAACTTTGTGTATATCATTTTCGGTGTCTGAGAGGCTGAGAATTTGGTCTGGAAGGGAATTGGGACCCAAAGGACGGATCTGACGAGAGGCATGGTGGGTTAGGCTCAGTAGGCTCCACACCCATTTATACTACTGTGCAAGTCCAGAAAATCCACTGTGTTTTAGGCATTTTAGATTCACATTTTTTGAACCCTTTTGTTGGTTTTTTCTATTCACTGTATCTGTTGGGTTTTTAAGGTTTTACCAAAAGCTTTAGGTTTGTTTCACAAAGAAGGTCGTTTGCAAGGGTGTCGTACTATGTTGTACTTTTTTTCTAGTTTCCAAGTGCACAATCATTCATCACCATCTGATGAAATGATAAGCTTGTGAGTGATTTGAAAGATTCCATTTGGTTTTGCCTTTCTTTCTTTTCAATTCTTTGGTTCACTTACATGTAGTTGAATTAGTGGTGATATTAAAGTTATAAATCAGGTTAAACATAACCTAATACTTTGTTTGATATTTTGATGTAATATTTATTATGTCTAATGAAAGACATATGAAATTGATAAAAATAACTAAATGAAGCGATGTTTGTTAAAATTTTTGTTTTCTGTATCTCGTGAACGTGAACAAATGAGTAAGAAAGAGATTTTCCCGCGTTAAGACCTTTCAACCAACTCCATTTTTTATAGGCTCATATGATGACACGTTTTTACGGTAATTTTTTGTTTCTCAATTTGAGTATGGTCATCGATTTCTTATTAAATGAGATTGAGCTTTATAAATTATATTAAGAAACTTTAATTCTAGTGTGATTAATCCTGTTAAAGTAACTGCGGAAATATAACTAATGTTTTCCGTGAGTCGTTACACTTTATTCCTAATCTCTAGAAATATCAAACGTGAGTTCTAAGAATCAAAACGAGTTATATGTTTTTTTTTTGAAAGGGGAAGGGAAAATTCGAACTAGTGATCTCTGTTTCATGAGACGTGGTTTACAGCCGATTGAGCTATCTCTTGGGACCAAAATGAGCTATACGTTATGAAATGAAAAAAGACGTGGAAAAATTAAAACATAATCCCAAACAATCTATGCATAATTGGCATCATGTCAGTAAGGTTGTGTGTTTTATTTTAGTGTTAAGTCAAAACAAATAGGTTGGTGTTTCATAATCATGACTGCCTAATTAAGCTAAGCACGTAGGGTTAAGCACACCACATTAAATGATTCACCTTTTAATCTATGTTCTATGACCCTAAAGCCATTACATGGTAATAGAGCAACTTTAGTTCTATCATTCAATTCCTAGAACTGCCCCACCATTAGGGCTTAAAGCTACTTTTATTACCAATAAATGCAAATTTTAAAAATATATATATAATTTGCATTCTTTGTCGCTCTCATTGAATACACTCTTTTCACAAGTTTAGAGTTTGTTTGAGACTGCGTTAAGAAATATAATTTTTATCTATAAAAAAAGTCTCATTTTACAACTTCTTACCAAAGTAGTTTTAGATATTTTTAGAGAAATGCTGTTTAGGGTTATTATTGAACAAACTCATTTTTGTTTCGCACAACTTTTTATATACTAAAAGCTCTTGAGAAATAAATGTAGGTTTTTGTTGATGACTCATGAAAAAAAAAAAAAAAAAGAAAAAAGTGGGGAGCAGTGTTTTTCAATGAGTATTTTTATACCTAAATTTTCAGGTATTGTAAGAGCATGTCTAGCAAACTCTTCGTACATCTATATTTAGTTATTATGAGTCATTTTAGTCATCTAGCAAATACTTTAAAATACATTATTTTCGTCTATTTTGATATAGTGAACTATAGTGCATTGAAGTTTTTTTTTTTTTTTTTTAATATTTTTCTCTCCCCTATCTCCCACTCTATCAACTTCCACAATAAAAAAATACATTGAAAAAAATAATATTTAAAGAAAGTAGAGAGTTATGACGATAATCTGTTGAAGTTTATATTGAAAAACTAGTAGTTAAGATAAAAAAAAATAAAATGTGTATTTTGAGCAGCTAAAATAGTAATTATTGCTAGAAATGCTCTAAGTCAGAGAACCCTAAGATTTAACACCTGTGAGCATTTTTATAATTTGACTACTTAATATATGACTAACTTTTATAGGATGTCATGAAAAGAATAGTAGATATTGAAGTAATCAAGAGCACCAATTGGGAAAAATAATGACAAAGTATTAAACTGACGTGTGTCTTTAGAACATGTAAAAATTAAAAATGCATTTAATAATCACATATTTTAATAACAAGTATCAATTTAATAGGTTAAATTAAAGAACTTTTCTCAAGAAAACTTTGCTTAAACGAAATAGAAGAAAAAAAGAAGAAGCATATTTACTTTAACATCTTATTCTTTTCCCTTATGGATGGGAGCTTAGCAAAAAGTTTGCCCGAGAAGATTTTGATGTTCTTGCTCAAATTTTTTTCTCCAGACGGAATCAGAGAAACTTTTTATTTATTAAATTAACCATTGTATTTAGTGTATATGATTCTCGCATATATTTTTACGTATTTTAAGATTTAATGTACACAGTAGTTTGAAGAAAAATCTTGTCCTAGTTGTTTTTTTTTTTTATTATTTGTTATTGTTCTTGGTCTCGTTATTTTTTTGTACAAAACAAATTTATCATTGATTTTCATTCTCTCCAATATACCTCCACTTGTTAATATTTTTTTAGAGGGCATTTTTATTTTTTGTTCTGGTGTGACATAAAAGAAAAATAATCTTATGCTATGAGTATATATTAATAATTTCATTTAAATAAAAAATCAAAAAGCGTTATCAAACAAAACCCGTCATCAGCGATAAAGAGCATGGCGGATGAAGAAGCACACCAATTATTGGGTGTGAATGATAATACTGGAGTATATTCACCCCTGAAATCATTGATGTAATAAAGATAACATCTCAATCCACCAAAGGACTGTTGAGTTGACTTAAAATCAAACTGGATTTGGCTCTTTCAACATCAGTCCAAAACACTCTTTTAGTACGACTAAAGGAGCACATGCTTCCATGTGACACCACACACAAAATGGATGGCCCTGATCTCTTCACATTCATGATTCTGCATCATATCAATGCCCTAGATTGCGACAGTTGTCTCACAAATAGAGAGAGATCTTTGGGTTTCAAATTTAGTTGACTACAAAACCGCAACCACCCCTACACCAATTGCCCTCATATTTTGTAGACACCACACAAGTATGTAAAGGCATCAACATATATATATATATATATATATATATATATATTAAAAAAAAAAAAAAAACTTGTTTATTTTATTTTTTAATTTTTTTAATCGTTTGGTAATACTTAAAACCTCAAAGGGACCAAAAGCTTTGGGCTCATTTGTTGGTGATTTTAAGGATTTTTTTTTTGATCGGCTTTTAGAGAATAAATAAATAAATAAATAAGCGTTAACAAATAGCACAACAATAAAAGTGTCATAAAACACTTAAAACCACATTTGTATTTATGTCATCTGTAGTATAAAAAAAAAGGATTCTGAAACATGTCTATTCATAACATCGAACAAATAAATCCTGACCCACTCCACATCCCAGTAAGTCTGTCTAGGGCCTAAAAGCCATGATGCTTTTAATATATGTTCATTTTTTAAAATTTATAAACTTCTACTTATGCATAAAAACATAGATAAGAATCTCTCTCGCTATTAGACTGTCCAAATAACACCCAAAAATTTGAACAGCTTAAGAAAATGAGTTACAAAACTTGTCTATTCCCGACATCAAATCAAATAGATCCTGCAACCCCCGCAATTAACCCGTCTTAATCTCAACCCTAGAATAGAGACTTGCAAGTGAAGTGGACCCAAAGGAATTGAAGGGTCTCAGCCATCACCATCCAAAACTTGTCCAATCAACTCAGTTACACATTTGTCCACTTTTGAGCAACAAAGCCAACTAATTAGACAATACATGGATGCATGTCGGATTCAACCTAACAAGAAAATAAAACGTATCTTCTGATGTAACTCCAAAGGCCAAGGGGGGGGGTGGGTGGGGGCATTAGAAACAAAAACCCTAGGAGCAGATTTTTCAATTCTATTTGCTCTAAACACAAACAAAATACAACCCTCCAAGCGTGCTCCCCATATCACACCTGGAAAGTGTTTGTTAAAAGGTCACAGTGATGCAGCACAGTCTTCATTACTCATAACGAGGCCCATAACCTGGAAACCTGTCTGCCTTTTCTTTTTGGTTTTTTAAACTAACCATAGCCTGCCTGGCTACCTCATATACAACTATACAACTATATATATTTATAGAGGATCATAAAGCTTCTTGGCATTGGATTAGAAAACAACCTATAAATGAGGATCAATTTAGTAGCAATTTCTTTTTTTTAAGTGTTGGTTTGCTTTAGCGGTTTCGAAATGTGTGATATGAAAGAATAATAATTTCAAAACGCAGTAAAGTATTAGACAAAAACTGTAAAACATGATTTTTAGAAACGTAGTTAAATAGTTTGATATTTGAAATCGTGCGCACCCACTCGTTTGTTACACTTTGAATTTTCATTTTTTTCAAACGGATTCTTAAATGGGACACTTTTTGTGATTTTGTTTCAAAATATAATGACTACGATGAAAGCCCAATTACAAATACCCGCTTCATATAAAGAATAAAGTAATATTATAAACAACACTTTTACCCTACCACTATTTTACATTGTTAACGTAGATCTTTGATTTTTTTTTTTTTAATAACTAATATAAAAGTTGATTAACACTATTAGGTTAGCAAAACTGAATAAAAATATGGTTTCTATCCATACTGGGAAAGAATATTGTTCTCAATCCTTTTTGCTCAAATGTTCATGTATTTAGTTGGACGACATGTGGACTTCAACTTTTTTTAATGAAGTTGAACATGACAATGCTTGGAAATATTGTATTGAATTGGTTAGAGTAATGGTCTTGTCCCTATAGACAATATTTAACTGTAAAAAAACTCCTATATAAGCTATGGGGGAGTTTGGTTAACTTGACTAAGGAGAATAAATCAAGAGATTAAGCATTGTATAGCAATTAGATTCTTTGCGATTAAGAAACTTGTTTTTTTTATGTTTTATTATGAGCCAACAAATTCAATTCTAACTAAAACTGAACCCAAACGAAACCCAAAAACGAAAGGATGGACCGAGCTATGAACAATGTCTAATTTCCACCTTTAAAAAAAAATTATAATTTCCTTACATTAATTAAAGCCATGAAATGGGTAAACTTTTTGCTATGTTGACTTGACCTTTTGCAAGAACAATTGATGGAAAATCAAATTCAAAATTACCATTGAGGATTCCTGGTCTATAAGAGTTGACTGAAAGTCTCATATAACGCCAAAGCCGTAGCAAATATTGGCTGGGTTTTGCAGCAAATCACACCATATTTTTAGCTTAATTAATTAATTGATTGATTTCACATGAGCTGTCAACCCAGCAATTAAACTATAAAAAATTTGCTAATGCACATATGCTTATAATAGGAGTCTTTAATCCCATTTTTTATTGGATTTTATTTTATTTTATTTTAAATTGATTAATCTATTAAACTTAAATTGATATGTTTTTTAGAGTTTAATAGACTGATTTCCTCTAACTCAATTTGAATGAAAATTTTAAAATCACGTGATTAGTTTATTTTATGGTTCAGATTAAATTTTATAGATATAATGGTGTATGTGTTGTTACATTATGAATAAATTGCCACGTCATTTTTTTTTTTTTGAATAATTGTAGTTAGATATATATAAGAAAAGAATAACCATACTTTCCTTAAGATTGCACCAACAATTAATGAAATTAATTATATGCATTTTTTCATTGGATTATTTGGATTCTTGAAAGAGAAATATCGTTGATGAAGGGATTGAAAGCACATCTAATATGGGCTTCTTATTTTTGGCAAGCATAGAAAAGCAAAGCATTAGCATATCCATTGTGGAAATTTGAATTTAAACAAGGAGATTATTAAGGGGTTTATGAACTTTAAGTGTAGCTAATTAATGAAAGGATATAGATTTAAAAACTTGAGACTTTCAAGGGATTTTTTCATTATCATGGTGTTATGATAATAAGTTGTGTGGGATGCAGATATTTATTTCAAGGACAGCGAGGGATTGAGATCCCATAGAATTTTCTTTAAATTTGAAAATTTTAAATTCATAAATCACAGTCTCTCATCTCATCTAAGCGTCTAAAATAAGCTATGTTTCAACATTTAATGAGGAAACATGACTTATTAAATTCCTTGATGGTAGCTTTGTCATTAAATGCTGAAACATCGCTTATTTTAGAGAAAATGATCCTCTCCATTTCAAATCTCCTAAATTTCCTTCATTTAGTGCATTTTGAAGGGTAGTGTTGTCCAAAAGTTTTAATGATGGTAGTGCATTTTCAAAATGCACTAAATGGAAGAAATTGAGGGAATTTAAAATGGAAATGATCATTTTCCCTTTTTTTTTTCTTTTTTTTTTGAAGAAAAGCTGGTGCCTTGTATTTATGTTGAAAATGGCAAAGCAAAAATTTATGAACTGCTGAAATTTATAAATTTGAAAATTTAAAATTTAAAGAGAATTATAAGGGATTTCAATCCACTAATCTAAGAACCTAAACATTAATTTTTTTTAAACCCAAAGATGTTGAATGACACTTGTTACTTATTATTTTGAAGAAATCGCTTTTTCATTGACTTTAAAGTCATACACTGCAGGGCTAAAACCTCTGCATGCAAAGTCTCACGTATACAATCCGGGGGTTCATAAATCCACACCCTGCCCATCTCATTTTGCAAAGCCAAACTTGCAAGTATATGAGCCACTTTATTACCTTCCCTGCGAACGTACCCCAGCTCCCACGACGAGAAGGAACATAGAGCTATACACAAATCTTCCGTGAGGAGTCCCGTTGCACTCTTATCAAGCAGCAGGGAATTCACAGCATCCACGACCACCTTCGCATCTCCCTCCAGTTGGACCTGCTTCATCCCCATCTTAGTGCACAACCGAACCACCATAGTTTCGGCTAATGTTGGGTCCAAAAAACCCAATCGAGTCATACTTTTTGCCACCCACATTTTGCCTTGATGATCCCTTATAACAACCCCAAGACCCACACGGCCTGAGTGTTGATTAACGCCGGCATCCCAGTTGGCCTTAAACCACCCGATTGGAGGATTTTTCCAATTACATTGGGTAGGAGCGTCAGAAACAAACTCCTGCAGTACCACCTCATCCCACACCAGGTGAAACAGATTCACTGCCCTTGTGGCTTGCTGGATTAAAATGTTGGGATGTAGAAAATCACCACCGTGAATCATCTCATTTCGCCAAAGCCAAATGCGACGAGCAATATTTGCAAACTGAGCAAATTCCATCTGGTCGCAACTCTTCAACATTCCCTCCACCACTTGAAGGAAAGACGGCCCTTCAAGACAGCTTTTCGGGAATTTAATACACCCAACACTCCAGACGTTCCTGGCCGCAGGGCATTGCCATAGCACATGGTATGTTGTCTCCTCCGCTCTTTCACAGACTGGACAGTAAGAGTCCATAGTCACTTTCTTGGCCTAGAGATTTGCTTTTGTAGGTAAAATTTCATGACAGGTTCGCGAAAGGAAGTGTTTCTCCGTACTTGTAATTTTTTGTCGCCAAATAAATCTCCATACTCACTATGACGGACCCGAGAGGAGATCTCCGCCTAAGAAGCCGCTTCTCTCTCTTTTTCCAGGTGGTAAGCACTTATTACCGAAAAGAGCCCTTTTGCCGTTCCCCTCCATATAAGTTTATCGTCTTGGTCCGTGGTACTAAGAGGTACCGAAAGGATAGAGATAGACTCCTCTTGAGAGAATAACCTTTCCAATAATGCATAATCCCACCAGTTTGTGTATGCATCAATGAGTTGGCTAACCGTCGCATTCGGGTCAAGTATTGATGGAGGAGAGAGCACCATGTAAGTGGTAGGTCTAGGAAGCCACCTATCCTTCCATATGCGGACTGTTTTGCCATTTCCAACTCTCCATACTAAGCCATCTTTAACAAGATCACTAGCTCCCTAGATACTTCGCCATGCAAAGGAAGGCTAGTTGCCTAAAGACGCTTCAAGAACTGTACATGTCGGGTAGTACTTTGCCTTCATTATCCTTGCAATTAAGTTGTTTGGTGTTTTCCAAAGGCACCAAATCTGTTTTGCCAAAAGAGCTTTGTTAAAGCAAGCAAAGTCACGAAAACCCATACCTCATTGATTTTTAGAAAAACCCATCTTGCTCCAACTCATCCAATGGATTCTTTTCTCATTCGCTTGATGGCCCCAAAAAAATTAGTTGGAGGAAATTTCCTGCAAAAAGGAAATTTGTATCATTATTTCAATTAAAAGTTTGAGTTTGTAGCACTACAGTGCAATTTTTTTTAGAGAAATTTTATAGTGCAATAAAAAGACTATTTTTTTCCCATAAAAGTCATAGGTGGTAAGATGTTATAGGCCTCATCCGTAGTTGCTATGGTCCTACCCACTTATGGGCATATGGCCTCTTGCCACCTACAACTTTTATGAGCCAAAAATGATCATTTTATTGCACTATAGCATATCTCATTTTTTTATGGCAATAGGTCTTTATTGCCTTAGTTTATGGGAAGTTGTAATTTATAATGAGAAATGTTATTTAGTATTTTTCTATCATTCTCTCATTTTTCATTTTTGAAAATCAACCATTAGATTTGTAGGACCCACACCTTCACTTATATGGGTTATACAAATTCAATGGTTGATTTTCAAAAAATAGGATGAAGAAGAGTGAGAGAACACTAAATAACATAACTCATTTATAATTTATCGCAGAGTAAAGTTAACTCAGTTAATAGTTTATTTTCGAGTAGAGATATGAGTATCTCCAAGTCTATGTCTTTATATTTCTTTTATTATAGTTGTAGGTGATTAATGGCATGTTTGAGTGTGCGTTTGAGGGGCCTAAAAGTGTGTTTAATGCCATGTTTGGGTGTGCGTTTGAGGGGTCTAAAAGCGTATTTAATACTTGTTGATACACAGTTTTTCGAGATGATGACGTGGCACGCCTGGAGGAGGTGTCGACAACTTCGAGGATGCTTCAGGCTACACACACAAAGAACAAACAAGATTAGAGCCCCTGGTTGTGTCCTGGCGGGGGAGCTCCAATGCCTAAGTTAGAATGTGAGGAAAGAATGTCTAAGGAATCAAAGTTTTCAGAGCTAAGATTGCGCATACCTTTGATTGAAATTGAGACTTGTATTTATAGGCATGGAGTAGAATTTGCTTCCCGTACATCTTGGGATTCCTATCCCTAAATATTTGTTTCGCAGTTATTTGATAAGAGTAGAAATCCTGGGACAAGTGATAAGGTTTTCGTTTGAATGAGATAACCTTTTGAATTTGAATAACTACTTATCCCGCTTGTATAGGGGTAGTTTGTATGTGGACAGTCATTTATGCTGTAGAGATCTTTTTTGAAGGTGAGATGATGATCACTTGTGTTAGTTTGAATGTTTGCATATTCTTAGTTGTAAAATGATTGATCTACCCTTGGCTCTTGACTTCTTTGCTCCTGAGAAGTTGTGTCTCAGGTTCGGCATCCGACACCTACCAAGGAGTGGTCTCAGACTCTTGTTCGAGACCTCTTCAGTTTACGAAACCTCCTCAGGGAAAGTTTGTCCGAGGCCTTGTCGGGTATACCATTTTGCTTCAATTGGGCTTGGGACCCATTGGGCTTTAGGAGCTGATCCATGGCCCAACAATACTAAAAAAGTCTGTTTGAAAAAAAAAAGTATATGTTTGGTAAAAAAAATTGAACAAAGTTTTCCTCTAAACTGGACTGAAGGAATTTCCTTCAACCTAGTCTATAAATGACATATGTCTATTTTTATAATAACATATGAGATGCACATAAGTTTTTAATAAGATTTATTTCCCAAAACCAAAGTGCCTTCATTCCAGGTCGTCTCATCACCGACAACATACTTGCTGCTTACGAGACTTTACACACAATAAATTCCCGTATGTGGGGAAAAGAAGGGTATGTGACAATCAAACTGGACATGAGTAAAGTCTACGACCGGGTGGACCGGTGGAGTGAAAATTTTTGGAGAAGGTTATGGAGCGGATGGGGTTTGATCATCAGTGGATTAGTCTGATAATGATGTGTGTCAGATCAGTACAATATATGGTGATTGTAAATGGTACCCATGTGGGAAAAATCACTCCTTCATGTGGGATTAGACAAGGAGACCCCATATCTCCTTATCTATTCCTCTTATGTGCGGAGGTTCTCAGTTCTCTCCTAGTCCGAGCTAAGTGAGAAGGTTTTTTGACGGGGGTTCCAATTTCCAAGAGGGGCCCGCGGATAAACCACATTTTTTTTTCGTGGATGACAGCACTTTATTATGTAAGGCAAATGCGCAACACTGGCACCAGATGACTCAGATTTTGGAGATTTATGAAAAGGCATCGGGTTAGTGTCTGAATAGGGAGAAAACATCTCTTTTCTTCAGTCACAATACACCTGAGGAGGTGAAACAAGAGATCCTCACTCTCTCTGGAATTCCATTGACAAAACAATATGATCATTATTTGGGGTTGCCAGCTTTAGTGGACAAGTCGAAGACTAAAGCATTTGCCACTATAAAAGACAAGGTTTGGAAGAGATTGCAAGATTGGAAGCTGAAGTTTCTTTCTCAAGCAGGCAAGGAGATTTTGCTGAAAGCACTGATCCAAGCTATCCCAACTTACAGCATGAGTGTCTTTCTCCTCTTGAAAGGCCTCTATAAGGAGACTAACTCATTGATGCAAAATTTCCGGTGGGGTCATATGGAGAAAGGAAATTAGACTCACTGGATGAGCTGGAAAAAGATGGCCAAGTAGAAAAACAAGGGTGGTATGGGTTTTAGTGATCTCACTTGTTTCAACCAAGCCCTACTTGCGAAATAATTATAGAGGCTCTTAAAATCCCTGGACTCTCTTACGGCAAGGATTATGAAGGCGAAGTATTATTTGGGGTGCTCTGTCCTAGAGGCGCAGGTGGGAAAGACTTCCTCCTTTGCATGGAAGAGTATTAGTGGTTCCCGTGACCTAATACAAGAGGGGTTAATTTGGAGAATTGAAAATGGTGAGTCGGTGAAAATCTAGGGGGATAAGTGGATCCCTATTCCATCTACTTTTTCTATACAGTCCCAACCCAAAATATATTAGATGCACATGCCAAGGTGTGTGAGCTTGTTGACAAAGATACTTCTTGGTGGAATATGAAATTACTGGAAGATTTATTTAATAAGGATGAGATCCAGGCAATAAAGTCCATACCATTTTCGGGGACCAGTCAAAGAGATATACAGATTTGGAGAGCTACACCTAATGGCATCTTCAAGGTGCGAAGCGCCTACTACCTAGCAAGGGAGTGTGATTCTCAGCACATGCCTAAGAATTCTTTGAAAATTGGAGATACAGAGGTATGGAGTTGCATCTGGAAACTAAACCTCCCAAATGTAGCTAAGAATTTTAGCTGGAGGGCTTGCCACAATTTACTGCCCACAAAGGAGAACCTTTGTAAAAGAAAAGTTGTGGAAGACCCTTTGTGCCCAATTTGCAACTTGGAGGTGAAAACAATTTATCATATTATTTGGAACTACCCCTTGGCCCATGATATTTGGGGAGCAAGCAATAGGGCTCTCCAAAAGAGCAATTTCCACGAAAAGGATTTTTTGGCTCTTGCAAATGGGATACTCTAGAAATTTGGGATTGAGGTGTTTACAATTTTTGTGGGACTGGCAAGAAAGATATGGCTTCGGCAGGACGAATTTGTACACGGGGGGATTTTCACTCACCCAAATGTTTTGATCAGAGAAACCATGCGAGGTATTGATGATTTTCAAAAGGCAAAAATGGAAGGGAAGCCAACCGTTTGCGAAAACCATGAGAACCAATGTGCATGTTGGAGAGCACCTGCAGTGGGATTGTATAAAGTCAACTGGGATGTGGGAATCGACAAGGAAAATGAAAGGATGGGTGTGGGTGTTGTAGTAAGAGATTCTATGGGTAATGTGGTGGGAGCCAGGAGCGCCACAAAACCTAGTATTTTTGACCCTACATCTGCAGAGGCACTGGGAGCCCTTCATGCTTCATTTTTTTGCAAGGAATTGGGTATCCAAGATCTCATCATGGAGGGGGATGCGATGCAAGTTGTAAAGGAGATATCAAAAACAGGACCCAGTGGGATTAGATTCAGACACATCGTGGTTGACGTTAATGGTGTTCTTCAATCTCTATGTAGATGGGAATGTATTCATGTTTGTAGAGACATTAATATAGCAGCCCATAAACTGGCCAATATGGCTAAACAGGGTGTCATAGATAAAATTTGGATAAAGGAAAATATGGAATGTACATGTGATGTTCTTTTGAGGGAGCAATCTGCTTTACCTCTTTGATTAATATATCAAATATAATTATTCTTCAAATAATAATAATAATAAATTGTACATCTCATATGTTCATGAGACACATGTCATTTTTATAGACTAGGTTGAAGGAAATTCCTCCAAGCCCGTTTGGAGGAAAACTTTATCCAAAAAAATTGGAAAGCGCTTTTAAGAATCTAAAAAACTTAAAAATAGCAAAAACACACTTTTAGCAAAAACTTAAAAATGAAGCTTTTGTCAAAAATTGATTTTTGACTTAAAACATATTTCTCAAACATAATCCCATGCTCTTAGTGTTTTGGCAATTTGTATACTAAAAAAGTAAAATAAGTACTTTTGGAGTTTTTTTACCAAACATACTAGATTTTTGTTTTGCACAACTTTTTAGGTATTAAAAGTATTTTTTTAAGCTCTCTAACATAATCTCAAACATGCTCTTTAAAAAACTCCAAAAACACTTTTTTTACTTTTCTAAAAATGGTCAAAATGCACTTTTAGCAAAAGTTTAAAAAATGAAGTTTTTGATAAAAAATTATTTTTGATTTAAAATCTCTATTTCTCAAATATAATCTTAAACATGCTTTAAGTATAAATTAATTTCAAATCTTGTGTTTGAAAAAAGTTTAGATTCCCTTATGAATTTAGAAAGTCTAAATTCCCAAGGAACCCGACAATCTATCTCATTACGCATTAGCTCTATTTACTAAAACTTTTATTTTAACTTTTCAAAACAAAAACATTACAAACAATTTAAACACAAAATATTCCAAAAAAAAAAATCACATTTTTCTCCCATCAAAATACTTTTGCAAAAAAAAAAAAAAATAAATAAGTAAAAGAAAAAGAGAAAAGGGCTCTAAAATGCATTAACAAACAAAGCCAAGACTTGTAGCAAAATCTTTGTAACTAATTACTCGTGGGTTAATACAATATAATCCTCATTCTTGTTATTTGTGTGTATAATTGCATGGGCTTCTTATTATCTTTAAAAAAAAAAAAAGAAAAAAAAAACCTCTTTGGAATTTTAGCAATATTCATTATGCTTTGCTTACTGAGATTTCTTATGTTAATGTTTCCATATAAGCATGTTTAAGCCATGCATTATCCTTTGGACCATCCTATACGCATTGTCGTTGGGCCACTCCATAAGCATTTCGTTGGGATCGGCCCGTATGAATGGTTTTCAAGCCAGCTTGTAGCCTTGTCGTTTTGGGTCGGCCCACTTACATTAAGGCCTGCCCTTTTGGATAAATCAACAATTAAGAGAATTTGTCATCTCAATTTTCAACGGAACAAAATAGTGGAAGATTTTGATTTTCTTAACATAAATTTATAATATAATTTTTGAAATTTTTGTAATTAAATAATTCATATTTTATTACTTCAATCATATTTGATCAATTATCTATTTATATGGTAAAATTTGAATAATTTCATCAAAAGTGTAATGAGAATCTTAACAATTTTACTTTAGAAACGATAGAATTTAATCAAAATATATGGTAAAATTTTATTTTGTTGCATTAAATAGTATATATAATACTCCATCATTTAAAATTTTAAATGACATGACAACATATATTATGTAACTAAGGCACCATTCTATAGGGCAGGTTTTGGCGTCCAATAAATGCTTATGATGGATGAACTCAAACTATCTATCCCCCCGTAGGTGGATACAAGCGGCCCTAATTTTTGTAGGCAAGTGGGTGGATGGTTAAATCCACTCCTCATTAGGGGCAAATACGACAATAGAGTTGAGCTAAAACTTGCCCTAATGAGGAGTGGATTTAACCATCCACCCACTTGTCTACAAAAAGTAGGGTCGCCTGTATCCACCTATGGGCGGATAGATAGTTTGACTTCATCCATCATAAGCATTTGTTGGACGCCACAAATTTATGAAAAACACCACATTTCATCAACAAAAATTAGAGTTGGACTAAAGAATAACAACAAGATGAATATAAGCAACATTACACCCCATTTTTTCACAAACCATATTGCAAAATAAAAAAAATATAAAAAAAGTTATGTGCACATATAGTGGGCATATAATATTTGCACTTGCATAGTTCCATATCCATATTCCGCTATTCTCTTGTTGATGGGACATATAGTGGAATTGATGTCCGCTTGCCTAGGCCAAAAATCCGCTCATAAGTGTTAAAGCGGGTGGATTCGAGAGGTTGCCTAATTTTTAATTGACCCATTGCCTAGTGTTACATGTAGCAACATATAAATCACTAATGACACTTAATATTAATATTAATATGTTGAAATCTTTTGTCTTTTGTTTTTTTTTTAATTACATTTCAATCCTAAAATAGTGATCAACCGGATTTATTTGTCATCCATTGGCCCATATTAATTTTAGGCTAAATTATTGGAGTGGTTTTCTTTCTTTGGACTCATGAGAACAACCCTTTAGACACAATCAACCAATCAATCAAACCATCACTAGAAATTCTTTTCAGCCCAATGAAAAATAGGACACTTGTTTGGATAAGCCGAAATGTTACATTTTGATGTACATTTGATGTTAAAAATGACAAAACCACTTAGCCATTTACCAATGGGATTTTTTTTCTTTAAAGATTTTTTTTTTTTTTTCCCGAGCAATTATCAGAACTAGTTATTTACTCTCTATATATATCTTGCTGTGGGAGTCCATAGTTCTGACTCTGGTTTTCGACGAATCCTCTGTATTCTCTGCACTTAACCATCAAAGAAGGTCAAGCCCAGCAATCAATTTCTCTCAAATTTCATGTAAATTTAGTATCTTTATGTGCATCTTTAAGTGTAACCGGGTTTATATTGTTATATTTGTTAATTGTTATTTTTTTTTTTTTGAATTTTCTTGTCCATAATTTTAGTTATCCATATATCCATATAAGGGAGTGTGGTAGTGACTTCTGTTGCTCTGTTTTCTCTTGTGGGTCTCTCTGATCTAGGGTTTTAGAGTCGTCTTTGGCGATCATTTCGGGTTTTGGCCATCTGGGTCTCGTTCACCGTTGTTGATATTTGAAGTTTTGAACCCTTTTGAGGGATTTCCCTGGAGATTAATCTTTGAACTATAGTGGTTATTGAACTTATTGTAGTAGATTATTTTAGGCTTTGGAGTTTGAATGGCTCGGTTGGTTTTGCCATGCAAAGGTTCGAGTTTGACAAGGACGGGTCTATTGGGTTTGATCTCCACTGCTCCTGTGATTACCTATTTCTCATTTCCTCATTCATGGTTGTGTGTGTGTGTGAATACTTGGAATCAATTTAGCGGCTTTCGTATGGTTGCGAACTTTATTTTGCTTTCTCAATCATTTTATTCCTTGTATTTTATGACTATAATGATTGGCACTGTGGGAATAATATGTCATTGCCAATCATTTACATGTTTAGTGATGCTATGCACATTCACACGTGTGTAGAAGAACCATTTAGCATGCAGTACTTTATGCTCTACTATATGCGTGTGTCTCTGTGTGTGCGCGCGTGTATATATATATGTTTTCTTTGGTTGGTGATATGCTTTACTATCTTCATTTTGGGGAGTGGGTTGGATATGGTGTTAATTGGGGTGTAAACTTTGAGAAAAAAAAAAAAAAAATACCATTAACTGTGAATTGGGATGTTACTTTATACTCTTTTTAAGTCTTCTGCCTGGTGAGGGTTTAGGTCATAGAATACTGAAGTTAGGGTAACTTGTGTTCGTTTTTTTGAAACTGAACTTTATGGTGTTGATTGCCTGTCTTGAATTAGTTATTTATGATTTATAGTGCTTGACAGCTAATGCAACTATGGTTTCATCTGTCTTTTTTTGCAGCTTCAGGCTAAAGGCCGTGTTAGTCTTTTGGAGAAACCAGCAAACAATATTTCTAGATATAGACGCTTTCTTAATTCAGAGGTTTGTGCACTCTCTCTTTTTCCCTCTCCCCTAATAGGATTTGTATTAGACAATGAGAAAAAATAAAAAGAAACAAGGTTTCTGATCTCTCATTATTGGTTGTTTTCAGGTTTTGTGCCAAAGGAATTGTCGAATTTCATATCTTTCGTTTTCTGTAAGTTTGAGTCAAAGCTCTTTGTGCTTTCCTGTAGTCTCCACATAAGCACGTGTGTGGGATACATATCAATCCTAGAATACCATGCGAATTTCGACGCTCATTCAGAATATGTTATAGTTTCTTATGGTCAATGTTTTTGATCATTTGCTTTCATCAACCTTATTTTAGAGGGCGAAGCAAACCAACAGGAGGCTGATTTGTTCGGTTGCCACAGAAACCTTGCAAAAGCCAATTGAAGAACCCAGAATGGATTCGCGAAAAGAAGTCTTTTTGAAGGACTATAAGATGCCTGATTACTATTTTGATACGGTACTCATATACTTCAAACAAAACTATATATATATGGGTTAGGTCTTCATAGAGTACTTCTGTAGCATATGCTTTTGTGTTTGCAAACTTAATAGAAATTATGATTTCAGGTGGATTTGAAATTTTCTTTGGGGGAAGAGAAGACAATCGTTAGTTCAAAAATATCTGTGTTCCCTAGAGTTGAAGGTAGGCTGTGACCATTCTTCCCACTTAGTACTTTATTCACAAGCAGTATTTATATCTCTGACCTGTACATAACTGGCTTTTCATGTGCAATACTTTTTTCTCACATTTTCCTATAGCAGTGGTCTAAAGTATTAGCTTTTTTTTTCTTTTTTTTTTTTTTTTTTTTTGTGTGATTTCATGCTTATGTAAAGTTTTGAAAGACTCATTGTCATTTTTATTCTTTCTCGCTCTCCTTTTTTTTTTTTTCTTGTAAAATAGGTTCTTCGTCGTCTCTGGTTTTGGACGGAGTAGATCTAAAGTTGGTCTCTATATCCGTCAATGGAAAGGAACTTAAGGTACATAACTTCTATCCTACTTTTCCAAAGTCCTTTCAATACAATGAAACAAACAGAATACTTCCTAGTTGCCCAAACTATTTGATTGAATGCATATGTTTTTTAACTTCTTACTAAAGGAAGATAAATTAATAGCCAATTAATGGTTGATGATTTACCTAAATCTTAGGACACTTGAGTTGTACCTTTCCAGTATCATAATTTCTAGTGCCTTATATTTGTTGCAGGTCTATTTCTATGTTTTTGGGGTGTGGGAGAGTGTAACTTAGTTATTTAGGGTTATCTTATTGTGACTCCTTTCTCTTCTTTTTCCCCTTTGTCTTTGTAGGAGGGTGAGTACCAGTTGGACTCACGCCATTTGACACTCCCATCACCACCGAGCGGTACATTTACTATGGAAATTGTTACCGAGATATATCCTCTCAAGAACACATCATTAGAGGTGAAGCATACCTTCTTGATATCTACAACTTGTTTGGCATATTTTCTGGATCTTTTTTGTCGATGTAATAAATTAAATTTTCTACAGGGGCTTTACAAGTCATCGGGGAATTTCTGTACACAATGTGAAGCTGAGGGTTTCCGGAAAATTACATTTTATCAAGTAGGTATCTTGGAGCGGTTATTTATTCTAGTGGTCTGTAACTTCAAAATTTTGATCAAGTTTCCATTTCATTGATGCATTCTATCTGCAAACAGGACCGCCCTGATATAATGGCAAAATACACATGCCGCGTTGAAGCTGATAAGTCATTGTACCCAGTATTGTTGTCTAATGGAAATCTCATAGAACAGGGCGAGCTGGAGGTAAATTTCACTTTTTGTTCATTGAAAAAGGCATTTATGTAGTTTGTTTATGTTTTCTTCTTTATTGTTGTTTTATGCTTTGCTGCAGGGTGGTAGACATTTTGTCCTCTGGGAGGATCCCTTCAAGAAACCTTGCTACTTGTTTGCCTTGGTTGCTGGACAGTTGGAGAGCAGAGATGATACATTTATTACCCGTTCTGGTCGGAAGGTCTCCCTAAGGATCTGGACCCCAGCACAAGACCTACCCAAGACTGCTCATGCCATGTATTCACTTAAGGCAGCAATGAAATGGGATGAGGATGTTCGTTTCTTCATATTAAACCTGATTTTTATTTTGATCTAGAAGTTATCTTGTTGACCTTGATTCTAAAGCTTACTTTACTGTCATATGCCTCTGCAAACAGGTGTTTGGTCTTGAGTATGACCTGGATCTCTTTAATATTGTGGCTGTTCCAGATTTTAACATGTAAGTTAATTTATTTTTGAACAATGTTCTATTATGATTATACATTTGGTACTTTTGATATTTTATACCGACGGACATCTTATGTTATGATACTTTTACTATTTTAGTCTCTCATATCACTTGTTTCTGAATTGATGATCAGGGGAGCCATGGAAAACAAGAGTTTGAATGTATGCTTTCTGAATCTGTTTTTTGTTCATCTTAATTAATCTCTCTCCTGGGATCTTTTCAATTCATCATTACTCCTAAATTTCTTTTTTACAGATATTCAATTCCAAGCTTGTCTTGGCATCTTCAGAAACTGCTACTGATGCAGATCATGCAGCAATCTTGGGGGTTATTGGCCATGAGGTATGTTATTGACCTATAATAAAAAGGCTTCTTTAATCTTAGTCCTTGTGAATATAAATTTAGTGACTTTTGGTTCATATCTTGTACATTGTGCAGTACTTCCACAACTGGACTGGCAACAGGTTGGCTCATATCCCATCAAAGCTCATTATTCTTTGTCAATATGCATTCTGCGGGCCTTTTTCCTGATATCTAAATATGTTTCTTCACCTGTCTGTAGAATATGCTTTGTGTGTGTTAGCTCCCGATCTTAAAATTATGTTCTTACAGCTGTCCCTTCTATACTTCTTACTGTACTCTGAAACTAGTTTTCTTCTGTCCGTGTTGGTTGGGAGCTTACATGTCAACTGTTACCATCTTCTTTTAATTTTCAAGTTGTATTCACATGTCAGTTAAGGTTTTGATATAATAATTGCAGAGTGACATGTCGTGACTGGTTCCAGCTTAGCCTAAAGGAAGGTCTCACTGTTTTCCGAGATCAGGTATAGCCTTTTTGTTCCCCATCTGCAAAGTGGTATTAGTAAACCTTGAAAACAGTATCTTTTCTTTCTTAATCTTTTATTGAGCTTATGAACTTAAATAAATCCTTCATAATTGGTAGGAATTTTCATCTGACCTGGGAAGCCGTACTGTAAAGCGGATTGCTGATGTATCAAAGCTTAGGAATTATCAGTTTCCACAGGTCGTTTTTTGGTCCACTCATGAATATATAAAATTTGTGTAACTTCTAATTGATTCCTTCGTTCTTTTTATGTTGTGATAATTTTTTAATTATTTTAAACCTGTCCAGTGTTTGTGAGAAGACCGGTATGCCTTTCTAAAATGGGTGTGCCTTTGTTGTTTAATAGAGTTTTTGGTATAACATGCTGCATTAAGTGCTAAATTTGTTTTCCTGTTTTTTTCAGGATGCTGGTCCCATGGCTCATCCTGTACGGCCACATTCATACATTAAGGTCAGAAACCATTTTTCTTTTTTTTTCTTTTTTTATTTTTTTATTTTTTATCTTCAAAGTAACTCTTTCTTATCAAGTTATCAACATAGTCTACAGCTTTCATGAATATTAAGCTTTAAAGTGATGTTTCTTTTTTCCTCCTCCTTGACAGATGGACAACTTCTACACAGGCAAGTTTCAGTTCTCTATGTAATTAAACTAGAGTATAGCTGTCTGCACATATTTTGCTTGGAAATTGTAATGTGCTTTTAACTTTGGGATATTTGGCTTTTTTGTGCATCATGTTGGATATGATACTAATTTGGGGCCTTAACCAACTTCAACATGCAGTGACGGTATGGTTTGGCAATTTTTATTTGCATGTTTTAACCCCATGTCCTAAGTATTATTGTGAGAAAATATCTAACCGTTCTTTGTTTCATTTTCCTTTTACAGGTGTATGAAAAGGTTAGACTTTTTTTCTTCAACCACTAACTGACCTTCTCTCTCTTTTCTCTGTGGATGAGAACTATTGTTAAGTTATCAATTGTTTGATCTTATGATCTAATTATCAGGGAGCTGAAGTTGTCAGGATGTACAAAACCTTACTGGGGAGTCGAGGGTTCCGAAAAGTAAGTTTGAGAATATGTCTGTGCCTAATATTGATTATGTGATAAAAAAATTTAGTTCCTTCTATAAAGCTGCTCATCTTTGGGAAGTCAGTTTAAACAATTTCTCCACATTTCAGGGCATGGATCTTTATTTCAAGAGGCATGATGCGCAAGCTGTTACCTGTGAAGATTTTTTCGCTGCCATGCGAGATGCAAATGATGTTGATTTTGCTAATTTCTTACTATGGTCTCTATCTGCCTTTTGCTTCATTTGAGTTTTCTTCTGGTAGTTTTGATGCTTAACTCTTTAATATCTAACTAAAATACAGGTACTCCCAAGCTGGGACCCCTCGTGTCAAAGTGACATCATCTTACAATGCTGAAACTCGTACTTTTTCTCTGAAGTTCAGGTATACATGCTGCCGGGATTTTTTCCTCTCTTTTTTGGTAAAGAATCACAATATTCCTCATTGGTTGGTGAATTGTTAACTAATTCTGTTTGATGGGGCTTTTTACAGTCAAGAGGTACCACCAACTCCAGGACAACCAGTGAAAGAACCCATGTTCATCCCTGTCACTGTAGGTTTGCTCGACTCAACAGGCAAGGACATCCCTCTCTCCTCTTTGTATCACAATGGAATATTGCAGTCTGTTGCAAGTAACGAGCATCCAGTATATACTACAATTCTTCGAGTGACCAAGGTCAGTTCAGGACTTTTACATTTGCTTCTTTATAATTCCCTATTTTGCATTTCGATGGACCAATTGGTGATTCTTTAGCTGTCACATGTACAGGTTATTTGTTTCATGTAGGTAATTGCTAGAATGCCATTAAGCATAAGTAGGTGTTATGTGGTTGCTTAGAGAAAGGAGAGATGCAATATTTTGTAAACATGTTAACGTCATTTATTTCATGTGCTATATTCATAATTTTTTTTTTCATATGCTATGCAAAACAATGACAATTATGTCACGTTTGTATCAATGGGAGACCATATTGCTAAGCCATTAGGTCATCTCCTTTTATTATTTTATAATTCTTCATACACATATTGACATTTGTATGCTTGTGTTTGGACTAAGCAGAAAGAAGAAGAGTTTCTGTTTTCTGATATATCTGAGAGGCCAGTTCCATCTATATTGCGGGGCTACAGTGCTCCTGTTCGTCTTGAATCTGATCTCACTGACAGCGATTTGTTTTTCCTTCTTGCTCATGATTCTGATGAGTTCAACCGGTTAGTCTTTCCAAATGCAGCAACACTTTACTATTTGGTAATTGAGCAGCTGATGAACAGTCATTTACTTGATGATTTTTGTGTTTTAGTTGGGAGGCTGGACAAGTGCTGGCACGCAAGCTGATGCTCAGCTTGGTGTCTGATTTCCAACAAAAGAAGCCATTGGTTCTGAATCCAAATTTTGTGCAAGGGCTCAGAAGCATACTTTCTGACTCAAGCTTGGATAAAGTATGATGAGACATATTTTTCCTTTATCCTTATTTTTTTTCTCCTAATACTGGGGAAGGAGGGAGGGTGAATGCAGTAATGAACTTTAATGACCTCTGATTTTTCAGGAATTTGTTGCCAAGGCAATCACTCTACCTGGTGAAGGGGAAATAATGGATATGATGGAAGTTGCAGACCCTGATGCTGTTCATGCTGTTCGTGCTTTCATCAGGAAGCAGCTTGCCTGGGAACTTAAATTGGAGTTGCTCAGCACGGTATGCAATACCTAGGAGTTGGATAAGATATAATAGATTAATACTATGTTCGTGATCTACTTTTATTTTTCTGTTGAGGAATAAAATTGTGGTGTTAATGCTTCACAGGTTGAAAAAAATAGGAGCTCAGAAGACTATGTGTTTGACCATTCTAATATGGCAAGGCGTGCTTTGAAGAACGTTGCTCTAGGTCTGTTTTGTTTTTAGTTTTATGTTTGCGAGATTGGTCTCTGGTAACCTTTTCATTTGTTGATTCTATGCGTGTTTTGTATTATCTATAGCATATCTTGCATTACTTGAAGATTCCAAGTATACCGAGCTTGCACTGCATGAGTACAGAACTGCCACAAATATGACTGAGCAATTTGCAGCTTTGGCGGCCATAGTCCAGAACCCTGGTGAAACTCGTGATTATGTTCTGGCTGACTTCTATAGCAAGTGGCAGCATGATTTTTTGGTAATACATCTGCTCAATTGCTCTTAAGTTGCTAGAATGATGTTTGTGAGTTCTCACCTCTCTGTCCGTCTTTCGCCCTTCAGGGAGGGGATGTATGGTAGGTATCCTGGACAGGTTTTTCCCCAGTACAATTAGGATCTTCCTGGTATATTTGACTAGTTGTAATGCATAGTTCAGCACTTCAAGCGTGTCTGCATGGGAATGATACTTTTTTTTTTAAAAAAAAATGGACGCCCTTGATGGATCTTGATTATGTTGTGTTTGGAAGCATCTTTGTGGAAGAAAGATTTTTAAGTAATTATGTTAACAATTCCAAAGTTTTGCCTTCCATGATGGTCACTAGATATTGATAGATGAAAACATGCTTAACATGTACATATTGCTATTGGAACCTTTAGAGTAATCATTCTGTTCTGATATGAATTTATTCTGTTGTCTGAAGTGTTTCTGGATTTTGAAGAATTGTTGCCATCTCCGATTTATGAGGGGAAAAGCTTCTTTGTGTTCTTCTATTATAATCGTGTATTTCCGAATCTCATATTCTTCTTTTCTTCAGGTTGTGAATAAATGGTTTGCCCTTCAAGCCATGTCTGACATTCCTGGCAATGTTAAGAATGTTACGAGCCTTTTAAACCATCCTGCATTTGACCTGCGTAATCCAAACAAGGTATATTCACTCATCGGAGGTTTTTGTGGGTCTCCCGTAAATTTCCATGCAAAGGATGGATCAGGCTACAAGTTCTTGGGAGAAATTGTGCTGCAGCTAGACAAGATAAATCCTCAGGTGCATTTAGATTTGGTTTTCACCACAATTTATTTATCTCAGTATCGAATTCTTTTCTAATCTTACATTTTGTCCGTTTCATGAATTGCAGGTGGCATCCCGCATGGTGTCGGCCTTCTCTAGGTGGAGGCGTTATGATGAAACCCGGCAAAACCTTGCCAAGGTAACAAACTGTGGCTATTGTTGCTACTAATCATGCTTCTTAATTTCTACATTTCTTTGTTGTCCATGATATCTTTCCTAAATATTGTTCTGTTCTTGTTTCAAAGTCTCTGGTATCACCTCGCCAACTTATATAATCTCTTTGTCAAATCATTTTTCAAACAAAAAACCAAAAAATACCCTCAAAAAAGTATTAACAAATGGAGGAGGCGTTGGCTACGTAGCCGTAGCGACTAAATTACCAAATTAGCTCTTTAATTTGAAATATCTTGTTAAAAATGGATTTGTGTGTTGCAGGCACAGCTGGAGAGGATCATGTCCACCAATGGACTGTCGGAGAATGTATTTGAGATTGCCTCAAAAAGCTTGGCTGCTTAGCTGTGTTTGGGTGAAAAAGTGCCAAGAATGTGTTGCCATCGCTAGTGGTGTATGAAAAATAATATTTTCTGTCACGTTTTGGTGTACCTCCATAAAAAACTGTCTTTTTTTGGCAGTAGGAACGCTTCCTCAATGTCAAAATGTCTACATATGAAGTGTGTTTTTGGAACATCTGATCAATTATGAAGTGTTTTTTTCATGTGAAATGACTTTGTACTCTCACTTATCCACACCAATTTTTTGTCACCTCAAAAATTGAAAAGACAAAAATACCATTCCAATATAACTAACGGGATATTATATAGTTCAAATGAACTGGTGAAGATTTTGTTCTACGGAGAAGTTGGAGTGTGTGTAGCATTACTCTTCTTGTTTACCCCACAATACTTGGACGGAACCCTGATAAAGCCAACTAGTTCTTCGAAGCTTTAAAACCCCATCGAGAAGCACTGTTTCAACCTTCACGCAATACTATCTTCTCTCTTTAGAGCTATTATTTATGGACAAAGTTTTCTTTCAAATTAGGTTGAAAATTTTTTATTTAACTAAGTTTATTAAATTGATATATGTTCTTAGATATCGAGCTACTTTATTTCATTTGATTACTCATCCTTATTCAAAAGCGTTGTTTTTGGGGTCGGGATCATTCTTCTCCACACAATATACCAGCTATTATTTATGGATAGAGTTTTGATCTAAACTCGGTTGAATAATTTTTTTTCAACCTATCAATTAAATTGATATTTATCTTTAGAGCATGTGTTTAATAGGAGTAATGATATTAGGATTTAGGAGGGTAGAGTCTTCCTAAAGTCTTTCAAAATGTGGTCTTTTAAAATTACCATTGAATTTGAGATGATCATTATTGAATTTTAATCTATTGGTGATTTTAAAAGCCACATTATATTTGATGTAAGGACATGTATGAGTTTAATAGAATGAATTGGTTGAATTTTTTTTCAATTTAATTTGGAGAAAAACTTTTAAACAATATAATTATATGATCCGTCACATATATTCATGAGACATGATTGGCAGCACGCCCACGCACGACAGTGCAAAAATTATTTTTTTTTGTTAAAAAATTTTTTTTTGCACGCGGCGTGCCATATATTACATTACCCATATATTCATCGGCCAATTGTGAGTCCCACTCTTTTGGTAGATTTGCCACGTGGACTCCATTGCTTGCGTGTGGTAGTTTTTTGTTAGGCCGACAACGGACAGATTTTGTTGCAGGTAGCCAACCATAAATTGTGTAAAGCCTAACACATCATGACCATTAAGCAACTCATGCTATTTGCTAGAACACTTTTTAATTTTTATTTTTTATTTTTAAATAAAAAACATTATCACATAACCTAAAACTCAAAATATTCAAAATTGTTTTTATTTTTATGTTATATTATAACATTTTTTTAAAACAAAAACAAAAAACACCGTTAAAACATGTCAACAAATATAATGTACCCTATATGTTTAGGTTACTCTAAAGTCAAAACTCTCTAGCCTAAATTAGGCCCAAGTGATTTCCTACTCACTAATGGATAATAACAAAATGATTTTTGAACTTTGTTTAAGGGTCTGTTTGGGTGTGCGTTTGAGGGGTCTAAAAGTGCGTTTAAAACTCAAAAAGTTCGTTCGAAAAAAAGAGTACCCGTTTGGTAAAAAAAATTGAAAGCGCTTCTAAGGATCAAAAAAGCTAAAAAAAATGGTCAAAACGCACATTTGGCGAAAGCTTAAAAATAAAGCTTTTACCAAAAAATATTTTTCAAACACAATTCCAAATACGCTCTAAGTTACTTATTGTAAAAACATAACCTAAATTTTTCATTGGAAAACCCTACCAAAGCAGAGCATAAACGAAGGAGATAAAGGTTGAGCCTAATTTTTAGACCAATATAATCGGTCCCTCCCTATAATTTGGCAATAAAAAAAAATAATAATAATAAAAAAAAAAATTGGGTCTCAGAAGTAACCTTGTCTAATGCTTTTCATCTTTTGGTTGTGGAAAGGTGAAGCAAAAGGGGAAAAAGGAATAAATAATAGAGGTTTGAAACTTGACCCAAGTCTTTTATATTTGAGATATCTCACTTATGTGTTGATTGGTACTATGTTTGCAATGATGAAAGGGTTTTGCTTAATTAGTTATTTACCATTTGACCCTAATTGAAAAGTTTTATCCATTCATGGCCTCAAAAGTCTTCTACCTAATGCACTAGATTGTCCAAAAGTCAAGCAAAAAGGAAGACAACCCACTTTGATTTGAAGCTACCACAGTAGCTGTTTCCCTTGCCTTCCAGCTTTCTGTTGGCAATGGAACACAGAATTAATGCGAGCATGGAATAAATGAAACATCCCCCATCAAGAGATAGAAGTTAGCCACCCTCTACAACTCTTAGGGACAAAAAGGAAAAGTCTATGCATGCATAGGACAGGTAATTTTTGGGACGATGTGCAAATTTAGAACGAACCTAATACAAAATTAGTGGGTCATGAATGTTGAGTCTGATCCGTTTAATTAAATAAGTTGAGTTATCGTTAATGAATATGATTTTATACTTATGTCTCGACATAACCTAAGTGTGTACTTACGTGTATACTCAATAAAAACTTTCAATTGAAGTCCCCCAACATCGATTCACATTAGTATAAAAGTGGTTTATTTCGATTGGCCATAAGGAAAAGAAAAGTGAAATTCTACCTTAAAATCACCAAGGAAAAGAAATCAATACTCATGGCTGATGAAATCCCACTTTTTCCTCTCATTTGAAGGTAAAAGGAAGGGAAAATGTGCAGGACAATGTGAAATTAAACAAAGTTTTTTCACTTTCTCTTGACCAATAAGCTAAAAAATAGGTGCAATAATTGGGAAATGACAATTGCGGTTAGGAGGCCTCCATCAAAATTTCCACAGATCGGGTCAAAAGCAATATCTGGGGCCCCAATCCATGGCCTTGATTGCCACAATTCAAATCCGGAGTCTTTTGTTGAGATGTCCTTAAACCTTGTTGTGTTCTATCCAACTTTTGGCAATTTGTGGGCACTAAACCCTAATTTCTTTTACAAATTGAACCCCAATCCTTCTAAAAATGAACAATTTTCTTTCTTTCTTTTTTTTTTTTTTTTTTTGTATGAAGAAATTTTTTCAAATTCAGTCTATTAAATTGACACGTGTCCTTAAAACACATGTACTATTAAAAATACATGTGAGGACCACATTCTCGAAGAAGGATCCCGAGAATTAGGGTAAAATTGTCCAAAAAAAAGAAAGAAAGTGAAATGACAATTTTACCCTTATAAAATAAGGGACCAGCTCCTCTCCATTTCATTTGAAGGATTCGATTCCAACATTCTCTTAGGACACATCAATTTAATAGGCTAGGCTTGCGGATTTTTGTAACACTTGAGTCTCACGTTGAAAAGGTGAGTAATAGTCCTTTAGATTGATAGCGTAGATGTAACTATCTCTTTTCTTTCTTTTTTTGGTCGTTACAAATTTCTTTGGGTTGTTGTTACACTAAAGGCAAGTTTGAGTTTGCATTTGAAAGATCTAAACGTGCGTTTAACATTCAAAAAGTTTATTTGAAGAAAAAAGTATATGTTTAGTAAAAAAAAAATTAAAAAAGCTTTTGAAGGTCTAAAAAGCCTAAAAATGATCAAAACGCACTTTTTGACTTAAAAGTTATATTTTTCAAATATAATCTCAAACATGCTCCGAATATAACATCTACTAATGGCATACAGGTTATCTTGCTTCTACTTTGATACATACACTTCAATCATTTTCCATCCCTCTGTCTCCAAATCAAATTCCCTTTTTCCATCCACAAGAACCTTGTGATGTTCTTGGTAGGCCATGACCACATTAAACTACCCTAAAAGTCTAGGGTTTATTGTGTTTGTGAAAAAATATCTAGCTGTGGGGGGGTGGACCCAAGACCCAATTACATGTTGATTAGGCTTTTCATACAAAATCACACATCTTTTGGCTGAATTTATAAAAGCACCATAAAGTAAAATCATGTGAATCATAATATGCAAAAGACCCAAAAGGCTCTTTTTCCTCCAAGTGTGAAACCCAAAAAGGAATAAAAAATAAAAAGAAAAAGGAAGATTTTTACAGGCTCTTTTTTTCTCTTGTGAAAGTGAAAGAGATAGAGAGAGGGCTTTGGGTCATCAATCTCAGAGAGATGGAGCAACCGTGCAAGTAATATACATAGATATATTTATATATAAAATAAATAAATATTTATTTATTTATTTATTTTATTTAAAAGTGGTGGCCGGTAAAGGGGGAGAATTTTGGAGGGGTGTGGGGGGCCCACTCCGACGCAGTGGAAGGTGATGGGCACGAAAGCCATCAAGAAGCCGATGCGCACACGTGCACACACATTCGACAAAACAGAAAAAGGCTTCCTCGGTAAAACAATTTATTCAAAGCGTTTGCAGGACCAAACTACCCTCGACAACATGCCACTATTACATCTCACACCTTTTGTTAATAAATATTATAGGCACAACAAATAAAAATGTTAAGAGTATCAAGTCTTTTTATTAAAAAAATAATCGTACACACCTTATGTAATGGTTTTAAAAAATCATTACCAAATGAAGCCTAACTTCCTTATACATCTAAATATGGCTTTTTATAGTTTTGATGAGAGTGTGAATGAAAAGTATATTAAGATTGAGAATTAAATTAATATATAAAAAATAAAATTAGTACCTATTTAATGTTAAGAAAAGTTAAACAAAATAAAATACTCAAAATAATTATTTCATAATATATTTTATTTTTTTTAACTCAATTGCCTATCAAAATAGAACTCGATTTTTTTTTTTTTAATAATTGAATATGTATTAAATTTTGCATAAATTTTCTTTTGATGCGTAACATCAAATGACCAATCAGAAACTCATGATCATATTTGTCTCAATTTTATTGTGAATTCTGATTTTGACAATATTTATAACTGAAAATGCTATTAACTTCTTATGACTATGTTTTTGATAGGAATAAGGGTAATCAATATGATAACATTTAGTAGTGTGTCAATCTCCAACTACTTTTTTTGTTTTTTTTAGTTGGAAGCATTGATAGATTCAAAAAGAGTGTAATCGTTTATCATGTACGTGAGAATTACACGTTCTACTTAAAATATATGAAAAAATTACATATTTTATATACGTCAGCTTAATAGACTGAATTAAAAGAAACGTGTACAAACCACAATGCAAAAACTTTACTAACAAAACATAATTTTTTTTATTTAAAAAAAAAAAAAAAATTTGTATATGCACACACATTTAATGTAGAAGAAAGAAAATGCAATTTTTTTTTTTTTTCATAATTAGACGGAGAGGGGTAATTATGTAATTCGTTAATGCTTAATACAAAAATAATTAATATTAATAAGCCCCTATCACCTTCAAGTCTTCGATAATCACATGTAGGAACCAAGTCATTGCCGTGTTTGACCTCACAAGCGTTACTTGGACAATATATGCACTCACATTTTTCATATTTTATTTTCATTTTCATTTCGTTTTCACGTTCATCTTTTTTTAATCTCTTACAAATCCTAAGTTCCAAGATTTTCTCGGGAAAATTTTGCCGAGAAAATCCGAGTTGTGAATGAAAAGCAACGACTTCCAGGTGAAAGCATCGGTTTTTTTTTCGGATTTAGAGAAGCGGAGATGAGAGGTGCGAATGGAGATTCGAGAGCTTTGAACAACGCTTTGGAGACTATAAGCGCTGCTGCTACTGCGATCGCGTCGGCTGAGAATCGTGCTCCACAAGCCACAGTTCAGGTATGATTTTTTTCTTCAGATATTTATTTTTTATTTTTTCTCAATTCGAATTGCGTTAATTTGATTGTTTTAATTGAAATGATTTGAGAATTAAGTGTTACTTGTTTATAGTTTTAGTGATGAGATGTGAGATCTGTTTTGATTTTGCTTTCTTGGTTAATTAATTCTCGCCTTTTTTTTTTCTTTTTTTTTTTTTAATGGTTAAGTAATGATTTTTTTTTTTTTTCGATGAGATTTCAGTTTGATAATGAATTGAATCACGCACGGTTTGATATATATAAATAGTTTTTTGAAATTTGTTGCTTTCTTTGATAAAAAATTTACGCCAATTTTTGCTATAAAAAGCAATGCAAGTAGACGGTGTTTTGAAATTCTTCTGTGTAGTCTTTCTTACAAGGTTGACTTTTTGATGAGGAAGTATGTAGCTTTGGTTTGGGGAAGATGAGTTTACAAAGCTTGAGAGGTAGTTTTGGTGCTTTGGCACTTTAGGAATTCATGGCTTTGTGATGGTTTGGGTTTGTGTTAGAATATATTTCTGAGCTTCTGAGTGTGTAAGAGTTATTGTTGAAGTTTGTGAAAAAATACAGGAATTTCTTTCCTTACTGATGTCAATTATTCTGAGCCTTTCCTTGCTGATGTTAAGTAGAAGAGAAAAGTGTGCTGAGTGCATGAAATGTATCTCTGTAGAGGCAGAGTCACCATGATGGAGGTTGAAGTACAGAGACAAGTTTTGAATTGTACATGGGAAAGCCCTGAATTTGGTTTGAGTTGCACTTCATTCTAGAGGATGTATGTATCATGGGATGAGGGATGTGCATGGGAGAATCAGAAATAGTGGCTCTTCATATATATATATATATTGTAGATCAGATCTGTGGAGTGATAGGCTATAGCTGATGGGATAAATTTTCTCTAGGTTTTGTACGTCCGGGAATTTTGGGTGCCGCCTTAATAAGGAAGGCGATTGTGCTATTCATGGATTGGAGTACACTTGCAATTGAAATTCAAGTTTGTAGGTCAGACATTTCATCTTTTTTTTTTGGGGGTGGTTTTTTTTTTTTTTTTTTTTGTTATTTGCAGGACAAACTTCCTGTAGTGGGGACGACTTCCTTCATGCATGCATAAGATCTGATGTTGATATGAAGAGTACACTTTTGTGCTTAAATGTTAGAAAACCCTACCAACAAGTTCAGACTCTAACACAAAATTGATTGTATCTAACAAGAAGCCATTTAGATGACTGATGAGATTGAGCTTTTCTGTTTGCTTTTATGGTCTCTGTGGCTTTAAAGGATACAGGGGAAATTTTCAAAGTGATGATTTCTCTTTCAGTGCTGGATAATACCAGAGGATAACATGTTTTCCCATGATATACTTTCCATTATTTACTCTATGTTTACTCCTTCAAGTCACCCATGATTCTTCAAGCAATATAAATGACATGAGATGTCTTGTTTTAATTTCATGGTTCAGAGATAAACTAAGGATTTTATTGGCATGTTCCTGTTGGATGGCTTAGTTTATATGTTGTGAAGACTGAAATTTAATTAAAATCTGACATCATTTCAGTTGATACAGAGGGATTCTGGTATTAATTTTCTGTACTGAAACTTTTTTTTTTTTTTCTAATAATCTTTGGTTACATGCAGAAGAGAAGATGGGGTAGCTGCTGGAGCGTATATTGGTGTTTTGGATCTCTCAAACAGAGAAAGCGAATTGGGCCTGCTGTCCTTGTTCCTGAAACAACACCCCCTGGAACTAATGTTTCTGCATCTGAAAATCCAACCCAAGTATCTGCAGTATTACTTCCCTTTGTTGCACCTCCCTCCTCACCTGCATCTTTCCTTCAATCAGAACCTCCTTCTGCTATGCAATCCCCAGCGGGTTTATTGTCCCTCACCTCTATTTCCGCCAGTATGTACTCCCCAGGGCCTGCCTCAATTTTTGCGATAGGCCCTTATGCGCACGAAACCCAGCTAGTCTCACCGCCTGTTTTCTCAACTTTCACCACCGAACCATCGACTGCTCCTTTCACTCCACCTGCCGAGTCTGTTCACTTGACTACACCTTCCTCACCTGAGGTGCCATTTGCTGAGCTGCTTGACCCCAACCACCGGAATGGTGAAGCTGCTCAGAAATTCCCATTCTCCCACTATGAATTCCAGTCTTATCAACTTCACCCTGGGAGCCCAGTTGGTCAGCTAATATCCCCAAGCTCTGGCATCTCAGGTTCAGGCACCTCATCTCCTTTCCCTGACCATGAATTTGCTGCTGGTGGTCACCACTTCCTTGAGTTTCGAACAGGTGACCCTCCCAAGCTCTTGAACCTTTATAAGCTGTCCCCCCGCGAATATCGATCGCGTCAAGGTTCTGGTTCATTGACACCAGATGCTGTGAAGCCCACGACTCGTGATTGTTTTATTCTCAATGGTCAGATGTACGAAGTTGGATTACATTCACATCCAGACAATGGAAGGCAGTCTGGAAGGCGGGATGACGAGATTGCTGTCAACCGTAGAGTCTCGTTTGAGATAACTGCTGAAGATGTAAGATGTGTTGAAAAGAAGCCATTGCCATTGGCTGAAGCCGTATCAGTGTCACTAAAAGATGCTGCAACTGCTGAAATTCAAAATCCCACAAAAGTCATGGATTGTAATGAGTGCCGTGTTGGCGAAACATCCAGTGATGCACCGGAGAAAGCTCCAGAGGATAGGGAGGAGGCAGAGCGCCATCAGAAGCATCGGTCCATCACTCTTGGTTCGGCTAAAGAATTCAATTTTGACAATACAGATGGAGGAGACTCTTGTAACTGGTGGGCAAATGAGAAGGTTCTTGGGAAGGAGAGTGGGCCGACCAAGAATTGGTCTTTCTTCCCTATGATACAGCCAGGTGTCAGCTAGCTAGTATACCATCTCACTTGATGCCTCCAGTATCATGGAGAATCGCAGGAATTTGCAGCAACCCAACCCCAGAATGCTGAATCTAATCGTAGAGAAAGTTATAGGTTTAATTGGAAGGTCTATTACATGACTGACACAGGTATGGAGGTTTTTTTGGAATCCCTGGCATAAAGATGGCAGACAAAAATTCAGAGCTGCCTTTAGATGTCTATGCCATTTACCCTTTTTCATATGTAATATAAATGACAACAGAACAGTGATAGAGTAATAGCATAATACATAAACAGTGCTGTTAATGATGAAATTTGATTTCTTATACGAAATCTACTACGAAGTTTCTGTTTTTCGCACACCTTTAGGGCTAGACATGGCATTAAGCTGAAATCCATTCATTCAATGATGTAGACCTTCTTGAATGTGATTTAGGTGGGTCACGGCATGGTTCTGGTTCTTTGACCCTCAGATGATGGAAGACCCAAATCTCATTGGGTGCAATGAGACTGTCCCTTATATGCAATAGGGTATTTAAGTCTCTCTTTACTTGGATATTTGCTTGATCGTTCGAACATCGGACACCTGTCCGAGTAAGATAGGGTTCGAGTGTACTTTCCGATTACCAACTCATTCATTGCACCCGATTTCATGTTGAGGTATCACTCATTGTTCATGTTTTTGGATTGAGATCTCAATTTTTTTTTCTAAACTAGTTTGGAAGAATTTTTTTTCAAACATATTTTAATAAGTGCCAAGGGTCTTCTCTGAAATTAGAAGATCTTGGCCTTCATGTCATTTAAAGGTCCAAAATAAGTCATGCGGTTAAAACTCACTTCCCTCTCAAAACCCACTTGTTTTTAGGATACCAAGAAATTCCCTCTCAAAACCCACTTTTTCCTCGCGTCTCAAAAAAAATCTCAGCTTTACCCTTCTTCTTTTGCAGAAAACCTAAAGAAAAAATGAAGCTACTGCTGAGTCTGGGCCAAAGCAGGTCACTTTTAGTTGAAGCTTTTTCTCAAGTAACTTGGAATATCATCCTAAAGCTCAATATTATGTCACTTTCACATTATAACACAATAATTAAGTTTGAGTACAACCATTTTAGTATACAAATGAGCAAAAGACAATTTAAATGTTGTATCTAACATTCTCATAATATCTAACAAAAACCGAAACACCTAGTCCCAAAACAAATCTTCCTTTTTTCCTCAAACCAACGCCCTTAAAGAACTTTTTTTTTTTTTCTCAGAAATTCTTCTACAGATACTTTGGCAATCTCCACGTACAAGAGGAAGAAGTTGATTTTCTCCAGATATTCTACTTTTTTCAGAACAGGTACATAATCAATGTCAATCCTCCCCGAAAGAAAAGAAGCCTTAGATGCAGAGGAAGAAGCTAGATGTGAGGAAGAAGAGGTAGAGGAAGAAGAAGGGTAAAGCTGGGATTTTCTTTCGGACATGAGGAAGAAGTAGGTTTTGGGAGGAAATTTCTTGGTATCCTAAAAACAAGTGGGTTTTGGAAGGGAAGTGGGTTTTAACCACTTAGCTTATTTTGGATCTTTAAATGACATGGAAGGCCAAGATATTCTAGGAATTCTAGGGGATCCAAATTTCATCTTTGACATGTTTTATTTAATATTCTTAACAGTCACTTATTGTTATTCTACTAATCTAAGAACTCAAACATTAATTTTTTAAAAATCCAAACATATTATATGACATTTGACACTTATTAGAATAGGTTGAAGGATTTGGAGGAAATTTATGCCCTTTTAGTTTTCAACATACCAAACTCATTTGCTTCGGTGACACACAAACATATGCATTTATTTAGACCGTTAAATGTAATAGATAGACTTCAATTTTAAAACATGAAATTCTCATATTTAAAAAAATTTGAGAGGAACCGATCTTGGTGTTTTTGCAAACTCATTCCACCCTATTAAGTCTATTGATGTTGAGGCATGACTCATTGCTCACATGTGAAAAAGAGGTTGGAGCTCAGCTCAATTAATTGCATAAACAACTCATATCATGCTAAAGAAACAATGAAGTTGACAAAATCAAAGTGAACAGATTCTTGTAGGGTTGTTGTAATGGTTGAACCATAAAAACCCTGGTTTCCTCAATGTGCCAAATTAGATGGTCAATCTTGGAGGGCTACAATTTAATAACATTAATAATATTATTATATAATGCAAGCCAAAAATGAAAAATCCACGCCCTTTTGTTGACCAAAACCCTAACTCTTTTGATCTTCTAGAAACCAGTGCCCCAAGGCCAACTGGCCAACCAACCACCTTCTTCTCCTTTATATATTCTCCTTTACCATAATTCATCTCCAAGTTCATCAAATTGTAGCAGAATATGCCACCATTTGCAGGCCTGGATTCGAACCCGGCTCCGACCCGGACCAAACGGGACTCTAACATCGTGACCGTCGATGTGGGTGGCCAGATTTTTCAGACCACCCAGCAAACGTTAACCCTAGGCGGCCCCAAATCGTTGTTCTCGAGGGTTTCAGAGTCGCCGTTCATCGACCGAGACCCGGAGCTGTTCTCAATCCTCCTTTCGCTTCTCCGAACCGGTAATCTTCCGTCGAGGGCCAAGGCTTTCGACCTCCAGGATTTAATCGATGAGGCGCAGTTCTACGGCGTCGAGCCCCTTTTGGTGAACTCGCTCTCGAACCCGGCCCAGTTCGACGCGTTCAACCTCGAGAAGTCGCTGGTTCTGCCGCTTAACGGCCGGGACTCGCCGTCGGCGATCGCGACGACGCCGTTCGGGTCCGTCCACGTGGCTCACGGTAGCAAGATCACCTCGTTTGACTGGTCGATGAGGAGGAAATCCACGGTCTTGACAGGGTTCACGGCGGTGGATTCCCTGCTGGCGATATCGCCGTCGCTGGCGGCAGCCGGAGCCACCGACTTCTCCGGGCTCCAGATTCTCGACCTCGAAAAGGGGTTCGTGAGGGAGAGCTTGAATTGGGAGAATGTGACCCGGTCGGGCTCGACGGTTCAAGGAATCGGGTCGTCGCCGGAGTTTTTGTTCGCGAGCTTCGAATCGGGTCGGAGGAATTCGAATTCGATTATGGTTTACGATTTGCAGAGCTTGAGGCCGGCGACTGAGATTGGCCACTGCGAGATTTACGGTGCCGATATCGACTCGGCGATACCGGCGACGAAACTGAATTGGGTTTCCGGTTACGGTTTGTTAATGGCTTCTGGGTCTCACAGTGGGCCTTCAGGAGTATTTGGTAACATCAAGTTCTGGGATATAAGGTCTGGAAATGTGGTATGGGAGATTAAGGAGAAAGTAGATTGCTTTTCGGATGTCTCGGTTTCGGACGATTTATCGGGGATTTTCAAGGTCGGTGTGAACTCCGGCGAGGTGTTCTTCGCCGATTTGCGCAATATGGGTGCTGAGAATTCGTGGGTTTGTCTTGGGGATGGGAGGAAAGTAGTGAATGGGAAGAAGGAAGGCGTTGGGTGCAAGATTGAGAGCCATGGGAATCAAGTGTTTTGCAGTAAGGGAGGGGATATAGAGCTGTGGACAGAGGTGATGATGGGGAATTCAAAGAAGAGGGAAGATGGGTTGGAGGAGAGGGTGTTTAGGAAGAATTTGATGGGGAGAGTGAAGGATATGGGAGGCTCCAAGATCACCAACTTGGCTTTTGGGGGGAACAAGATGTTTGTGAGTAGGAAGGATCAGCAGAATGTGGAGGTTTGGCAGAGTTCTGTGAGGGGATATTGATTCAAATTGATTAGAATCTTTCTTTCTTGTTTTTGTAAATTGCTTCATAGTTTGATTCATTGGCAAATGGCAAGTGATCCTGTAATTTGTGGAGGCTATAATTGTTGATAAATGGTTATTTCATTGACACGACTTACGAATATGATATTAATTTAACATGAAACTAAAGAGTTAGGGTTAAAAAGTTTAATACATTTAATTAAATGGGTTGGGCTATGGTTGACTTATATAACGATCTGAACTTGACCCGCGACATAATGGTTAGTAATTTTTGAAATGATCCATGAATTCAATACAAAATTAAAATGTTAAGGATTGATGAGTTTAACCCGTTTAATTAAATTTATTAGATTATAGTTGGTCTATATAATTTTATACTCACGTTTTGACACAATTCGAACACGAATTGCCTCTACTTTTTTCTAATCAACAATGATAAAGAGCTGGTGAATCTTGTTGGTACAATATAGTTGATCTATATAATTTTTTTTTTTTTTGAAAAATTGAGTATTCTCATTAATAAGATGATAGGAAATGGAACATCAAGGCTCCCCTAACAATCACAAGATAGAGCTAATTGCTCCATCAAAACGATATCCCTAATACAATTTGGAGTTGTAGAACTCCATATTCTATCATTGACATCTGTTAAAGCCGCTTTCGCCAGTTTGTGTGCCGCCTCATTTGCTTCTCGAAATACAAAACCGCATCTCCATCTTGGAAAAGATAATAGAATGCGCTTTGTGTCATCTATTAAGTGTCCGAATCTAGTCCATGTACTCGTGTGAGAATTTACCACCTCCACAATTTGTTTCGCATCTCCTTCCAACCATAGATTTTGCAATCCCAGCTCTCTCCCTAGGCAGGCTGCAAGAAATGCTGCATATGCTTCCCCCGTTGTCGGCTCCAATAATCCCATTCTAGTCTTGCTCATAGCCGCTATAACCCTTCCTTCCTCCTCACGAATCACGATACCTATCCCCACTCTTCCATGTATTTTGTCAATAGCCACATCCCAATTAATCTTGTGCCAACCTGGAGGAGGTGCCATCCACTTCTTATTTTGGGCTCTGTTTTCCTCGTCACTTTTATTCACCTTCTTATCGTTTATTTTTTTGAACAACTCTACCTGCACTTCAGTCTTCTGGATGATGACGTTTGGGTCAATAAAAATCCTTTCATGTACCCACTTGTTCCTTCTAAACCATACTTGACGCGCAACCTGCACAAAGAGGCCGAAATCCTCTATTCCACATCTTGAAAAAATGTGTTCTGCCGTCATCATGAAATTCTCACCCTCTATAGCGCATTTCTGGAACGTCCTCTTACTGCTTCCCCACACATCCATGGCTGCTGGGCAGCCCCACAAAGCATGGTAATCCGTTTCTGGCTCCTTTTCACAGATTGGACACCAAGGCTCTTTCACAATCTTACGTCTAAGGAGATTATCCTTTGTCGGCAAGAGATTATTACAAGCCCTCCACATAAAATTTTTTGCTGCATTTGGAATTTCTAACTTCCATAAGGTCTTCCACAGAATACTCTCCTTGGCCTCACCGATCCTTCCGGGCTCCCCCTCATCTCCATCTCTTTTGCTAGGTGATAGGCACTTTTTATCGAAAACAAGCCATTATTTGTACACCTCCATATCTGGACGTCAGGTTGGTCCGTTTGGCTTATAGGTATGGTAATTACAGCAGCTATCTCATCCTCTGTAAAGATGCTTGACATCAGACTTTGGTTCCAGCCTCGCATCTCTCCATCAAAAAGCTCATGGACCTTGCTACACGGAGATATAACCTTCGGAGGGGAGTGGATGCGATAAGTTGAAGGAATGGGGATCCACCTATCACCCCATATATTTATTGACAGGCCATTTCCAACTCTCCACAATAGGCCCTCTTCAAGAATGTCCCTAGCACCTAGAATACTTCTCCATGCAAAAGACGGCTTCGCCCCCAATTTTGCGTCCATGAAAGAACATTGAGGGTAGTATTTAGCCTTTAAAATTCTTGCTGTTAAACTCTCAGGAGATTTCAATAAACGCCAACCCTGTTTTGCCAAAAGAGCCTTATTGAAACTTACCAAATCTCTAAAGCCCATACCACCACATTCTTTTGGTAGTCCCATTCGGCTCCATTTCATCCAATGTATCCGCGAGCCATTCTCTTGACTACCCCACCAAAATTTCTGCATCATGGAATTTATCTCAGAGCATAGACCTTTAGGTAGAAGGAACATACTCATGCTGTATGTCGGAATAGCCTGAATTACAACTTTTAGCAAAACCTCTCTCCCAGCTTGTGACAGCAATTTCAGTTTCCAATCACCAAGTCTCCTCCATACTCTCTCCTTTATACTATTAAAAGCCTGCCTTTAGGATTTACCAACTAGAGCTGGCAAGCCAAGGTATTTGTCGTATCTCTGCGTTGATGGGATTCTTGACAGTCTCAAGATTTCCTCCTGTGTTTCAAGTGGCGTGTTACGACTGAAAAACATAGATGTTTTGGCTTGGTTTAGCCTCTGTCCCGATGCTTCCTCATATGTTGTTAGGATCTTTGTCAGCCTTTACTAGTGCAAGGGAGTGGCTTTGCAGAACAGCAGGCTATCATCAGCGAAGAAGAGGTGACTTAATCGTGGCCCTCGCTTTGAGGTTGGAACACCAGGCAATTCGCCGTTGTTGTCCGCCCGTGTCAACATGGAACTAAGAGCCTCTGCGCACAATAAAAAAAGATAAGGTGAGATAGGATCTCCTTGTCGGATCCCCCGCGATGGGGTAATCCGACCCATAGGAGATCTGTTTACAATAACCTTATATGTGGCTGTCTTTACACACATCATTGTCAACTGGATCCATTTACTTGTGAACCCCATCCGTTCCATAATAGCTTCCAAAAAATCTCATTCCACCCTATCATAGGCTTTACTCATATCGAATTTGACCGCCATATGACCTACCTTCCCCCACATTCTCGACTTCATGGAGTGCAAAGTCTCATAAGCAGCCAAAACATTATCCATTATTAGTCGGCCGGGGACAAATGCACTTTGATTGGGTGAAATGATATCAGGGAGCACAATTTTTAATCTGTTCGCCAGTGTCTTAGATATCAATTTATAGAGCACATTACATAAGCTAATGGGGCGAAATTCAGTGACAGAATTTGGGTTGGCTGTTTTAGGTATTAGCGCAATATAAGTCGAATTTAGCTCTTTATTCATAGTGTCATTATTCAAAATGTAAATTACAGCTTTACTAACCTCTTCACCCATCACTGCCCAATTTTTCTGAAAAAAAATGGGCTGAAAAACCATCCAGGCCGGGCGCTTTTAAAGGAGCCATTTGACTTAAAGCGTTCCCAACTTCTTCCATCGTAAAAGCCTTCAACAAAGACTCATTCATGGCATGGGTTACTCTCTGCTCGACAGCTTCCAGTGCCTTCTCCATTTGTCTGTGCCCACACGTAGTAAAAAGATTTTGAAAATATCGGGTGAAAGCAACCCCGATTTGATCATTTGTTTCCCATCTCTGCCCAAATTCATCAGTAATTCCCGTAACCAAATTGGCCTTTTTCTTTTGAGTTGCACACGCATGGAAGTACCGTGAGTTTTGGTCCCCGAACTTGGCCCAGTCTTCCCTCGCCCTCTGCTGCCAGAAGAGGTCTGCATCTTGCTTTTTTTTTTCCAGCTCCATTTTCATCTTTATGAACAAAGACGTGTCAATTTCCTCATGTGCTACTTGGGCTTCCAGCGCTGGAAAATTTGTTGTCCCACGTTGCCTCCTTGACTTCTTTGCCATTCCTTTAATCCTTTTTTGCTTGCTTCTAGTTTTCCAGCCACTGACTGCCACACATTCTGCATGTTGACCTTCTTTCTCCATATTTTCCGTATGACTTCTTTGCATTCTTTGTTTTCAGCCCACGTGGCTTCGAATCTAAAGCCCCGTGTCTTCCTGCATGTTACCGAATTGCCCACAGTATTGATAAATATTGAAAGGTGATCAGAAAACGTAGCGGCTTCCTTCACTGCCTCTACCTTAGGAAACCGATCATGCCAAGCGTCGTTAGCCACCAATCTGTCTAACTTCTCCATAATGAACTCCTCCCCCTCTCTTCCATTGTTCCAAGTGCACGTTGGACCCCTGCAAACAACTTCAAATAGGCCACAATCGTCCAAGGTATTTTTAAAATTCGCCATCATAGATTCGGGCCGTCGCCTTCCACCCACTTTCTCTGATGAATCAATGATTTCGTTGAAATCACCTGCACATAGCCAAGGGCCATGCACCAGAGATTTCAAATGTCTTAGTAATCCCCATGCTTCATGCCTTCTGTGTGCCTCCGGATGGCCATAGAAGCCAGTAAAAATTCAGGGGTCTGAGTTTAGGGGGCTGATGGTCGCATTGATATGTCTAATGCTGTAATTTTGTATCTCAATCCCCAATTTCTCCTTCCAAAGCAAGGCCAATCCTCCACTTCTCCCTATACAATCCACAACTAGCATGTTATTGAAACCCATCCGTTGTTTTATCACAGACATTTTGTTACTACGTAATTTGGTTTCCATCAGGAAAACCAAATCGGGACACTTAACTTTTACCTTACGGCAAAGCTCCCGAACTGTCTCAGGGTTCCCAAGCCCTCGACAGTTCCAACATAAAATCTTCATACCGGCCGGCGGGGCTGTGCACCAGACCCCGCCAATCCTGATCCCTTCTCGATGTTGTCATCTTCATCCCGCAGTACAAAGTCCTTGTTCCCCTTGTATTTCATCCTCCTATTCTGTGCCAGTTGGTCTTCTCCCTGCTCAGCTCCTTGGCCATTTGAGCTTTTTCTTTTCCCCACCGCATT
>NC_081543.1:26550815-26569799 GCF_901000735.1 Corylus avellana | reverse complement strand
GATCTCTCATTTGTTAGTGCTCCACGTGGCTCACCCCTGTCCCCCACATTCAATTGTCTTGATGGCTTAGAAGCTGCTTTTGGTGTCTCCTTCCATATTTTCTCATTCAATATCGCACCTTCATGGGATTGCCCGCTCATATTTAATGCTGTCTCTTTCCCTTTTAAGTTCAGATCCCTTACGGCATGAAGAATATTTTCTTCCCTTAACTGTTCTTCCTTGTTATTTTCTCCTTTCTTTTCCATAACTGATGTTGAGTCTACACAAGCATTAATTGCCGACCCATCAATAGCTGCCCCAGCATTCTCGCCTTTGTCTGCGCCCTTACCATTAAGGCTCCCTTCATCCGTAACGGTTCGTCCTTCGCTCACCGGCGTTCGTCGGAGCTTTTCCTGTTTCTGGTATACCAGCCCGTGAAGCTACTGTTTCGTTGCTTTTGCTGGGGAAACTGCAGCTTCTATATTTGCGTCCTCGAGCCCCTACTTGAGTGCTATGCTCGTCTCTCATCTCTTCATCTTTCTGTTCGAAAATACGAGGACTCATGAATTCTCGTCGCCGCCGTGGAGATGGTACTCGCATCCAGGGACCATACTGTTTCTCCGTTTCCTTAGATCGATTCCCTTCTTGCACCATACATCCCTTCCGCCCATGCCAAATTCTGCCACAATCAAAACAGTACTTTGGTAGCTTCTCATATTGAAAACCTATCAGCGTCTGCTTGCCAAGGAGGTTGATAATCCGACCTCTCGGAAGAGGTTTGGTTAAATCAAGCCTAATTTTGACTCGTAAAAATTTTCCCCACCCTACTCCTTTCTCATCAGTGTCAACATCCTCCACTGTCCCCATCGTGGTTCCGATCTGTAGGCCTACCTCCTTTCCCATACATGCCAAAGGAAGATTGAACATTCTGACCCAGAAAGCTGCTTGCTCGAACATTATTTCAGCCGGTGAGGATCGACCATCAAACTCTTCTACTGAGAACAGGTTCCCTTCAAAGATCCATGGCCTCCCCTCTAATACTCTTGTTTTGTCCCATTCATTTTCGAATTCCACCAAGAACACGTTTTCACCCAACACCTTGAAAGAAAGACTTCCCGAAGGACGCCATCCTTTAACCAATGTTCGTCTGATTACATCTTTCCCCACAAAACGATCTACTAGCAGTTTCCCAACCACACAGTACTTTCCACGTGAAAAAACTCCTTCTACCAATTGTGGCTGTATTGCCACTTCCATTGTTTCTCCCTCATCAAGAGAGAGTTTCCCCCATAGCCTCAAGAGATCCTCCTCCATAACAACTATTCTCACCCTAAGCAGCAATTTCCCCCGCTCAATTCAGTCCCCACCACCGTAGATCGGCAGTGGAATATTTTCTTCTCCTCTAGCTATTCAGTCTAGAGAGAAAACGGCTGTTTATTGGGAAACCAAATTAGTTGAAGTATGTTGATCTATATAATTAAATGCATAAGTGAGCTTATGGCAAACGAATTTTACCAACAAGTAAATGGTTAAGAGCCAAAGGGGATGGAATTGATAATTGTATCCCCTAAGCTTTAGTGAGATCGATCCTTTCTATTTTTCTTATAGCATTTGAAAGTGTGCTCCATGGACTCTGTAAAAATTACTCAAGGATGTCCATTCTCTTTGATAATTTAGTATTCCATCTATGTTATCTGTGTATTTTTCTGGCTATGTTTGCTATTGGCCTTAAAAAAAGTAAGTGGTTGAGAACTATAATTGATTTGATTGATGTAAAAAATATATATATATATATATATATATATATATATATATGAAAAAAAAAAAAAATTATTTTATAATAATTTTTTATTTATTTAAATAATAATAAAAAATAATTGATGTAATATAAAAAATAAGCTAAAAGTCAATTTTGAGAGGAATACTAAAAAGATTTTTTTTTGAGTCATCGGCAAAAATAGCCTCTATGCTTTTATGGTCAACAGAACATTCCTTGACATGCTGTTGTCAGTCCTTTCAACCTTTGTGTCCGTTCTGTATACTTCCATATTAGCTGCTTAATTTTTCTACTTCTAGAATGATTTCTAATGTCAATAAAGGGGGATTGTACTTACCACCTAATTGGTAATATTTTTCATTCTTTTTAATTTGAACTATCCTCATTTCACCACAAAATGTCAAAAATACTGTGTATAATAAAAATGAAAAAGGACAAAAAAATTCATGAAAAATGAAAAGCAAGCAAAAAATTCAAAAAAGGTCAAAGTGATTTTTTTGTTTTGCTTTTCTTTTTTTTTTAATCTTCTATAGAGTATTTTTATCATTTTAAGTTATGAAGGAAGACATTGCAACTCTAATAATAGATCAGTAGAATACATTAATATAAGCCTTTTGGCACCCTTCCTTTGCAAGCTGAATTTTAAGGATGAATTCTACCTAATATTTATATCATTTGGTATAAGAGTAGCCACCACATCGAGTGTAGGATTAGGCATCGTTCATCAAGTATAAGATCGAATGAGTTGCAGCTTTGTGGTCGAGTCACGGAAGGGGCGATCTATATGATACATTAAAAAGTCTTGGTACTATGTATATACATAGAATTAAGTCATTGAATACTGATAAATGAGTGAAGTTGTCAAAATAGAAAAAGTTACTATTGGATCAGTGTTGTTGTCGACCGCCCGCCATGGACGTTGGCTGCAGAGTGTGGTAATATATTACTATCGTAAGTGTCACACGTCGCTTAAGTGCAATCTTAACCACGTGTATATAATTTTTTGAGCACCCTTCCTTCGCAAGTTAGTTTTTAAGAATGAGTTATACTCAAAGTTTGTATCAAATATGTTCCCCCAAATTAGACTATTTTGTTTTATTTGGGCAGTCCAGATTTAGCAAAATGACTTGATTCTGATTTATTTGTTTAATAGAAATGGTGGAAGGTTCATCTAAAGTTTTCTTACGTTTTGACAACTCATTGCAGTAAAGTACATATGGGCCATTTTTGTTTATATGTCCATCTTTAATAGGGCTTCCAAATTTACATGACCCATTAAGGAAAATCACAAAGCAATTACATTACGAGAACTCAATTGACATAGCTGAATGTAATTTTAGAATTTCTGTTTGAGAGAGCACGATGGTTAAGGCTTCAAAATGGTTTTTAGAAACTTATTTTCATATTTTACAGTGTTTACTTCGACGTAAAATAGTAAAAACCATAAACCATTTTTCAAAAATTAAAGAAAAATTTTCGGTTAAAAGAAAAATATTTTCCGTTGATCACTATTTTACGTCGAAGTAAACGCCGTAAAATGCAGAAATTATTTTGTAAACTATTTTATGACTGTGAACATCTCATTCTTAAATCGATGAACTTTGCCAAGACATGCTCAGAACCTCGCAGAGACTTGACTAGGACTCGCCCAGGACCCGCTCAGGACCGTGCCAGGACCTGCCTGGGACCTGACTGGACTTGAACGGGACTTGCCCGAACCTGCCCAAGACCCGCTCGAGACCCAATCGGGACTCGCCCGAAACCTGCTTGAGTCCTGACTGGGACTTGACTGGGACCCGCCCAAGACCCACTCGGCACCTAACTGGGACTTGACCGGGACTTGCCCAGGACCCCGGTGGGACCCGCCTGGGACTTGACTGAGACCCGCTCGGGAATTGATCAGACCTACCCGGAACTTGCCCGGGACGCCACCGGGAGCTACTTGGGACTTGACCGAGATCCGCTCGGGACTTGCCTAGGACTTGACCGGGACCCGCCTGAGACTTTACCGGACCGACCCAAGACCCGCCTGGGACTTGCCCGGTTGAGTTCCGGGCGGGTCCCGGTCAAGTCCCGGGCGGGGTCTCGGTCAAGTCCCGGGTAGGTCCCGGCGTGATCCTGAACAAGTCTCGATCAAGTCCTAGCGGGGTCCCGGGTGAGTCCCAGTGAAGTCCTAGGAGGGTCCCGGGCAAGTCCCGATCAAGTCCCGGCAGGGTCCTGGTCAAGTCCCGGGCAGGTCCCAGTGGCGTCCCGGTCAAGTCCTGGGTGGGTCCCGGGTGGGTTCCAGTCAAGTTCCAGACAGGTCCCGGCGAGGTTCCGGAGAAGTCCCGGTCAAGTCCTGGCGGGGTCCCTGGCAGGTCCCGAACAAGTCCGGTGCAAGTCCCAACGGGAACCTTATTGGAAAAAAAATATATTAAAAAAAAATATTTTCCGTGTGCACGGTAAACGCCGTAAAATTTTTTCAGCAGAAAACATTTTTAGGAAAAATGGTTTTTCTGAAAATATTTTCCGACGGAAACCATTTTACGTCGAAGTAAACGGAGCCAATGATTGTGTAAATGCTACCAATTTAGCTATATATTTGTTAGAATGGAAAATACCTTGACTGCAATCCTACTCAACACCCTCTTTTCTCTGGCGTATCTTCAAGACCTTCATCCACACATATGGGCTAAACCTTCTACTAAACCAGTCGTCAGCAGAGGACTAGAGGCACTCCAACGCTCAAATTAGTGTTTCTGAGCTATAATAAGAGAATTTAGAGGAGATGCTATGTGAGAGAGCTCCTTCTCTAAGAAGGAGCTCTCTCGTTTCTATGTAGAGGGTGAGTAAATGTTGTTCTTAATTACATTGGAGAATAAGGGGCGCTAGGGGACCTTATAGGTCATCTTGGGCCCCTCATGGGCCTCTTCAGCTACAGGGCTTTCCATGGGCTTGAAGTAGGCCGCTTGGCCCCTCTTGGGCCTTAGTAATAATAGGTCTTGTACTTGACTGGGTCTCAATAATTCCTGACCCAACCGTTGCAAAAGCCAAACTGACAAAGGAGATAGAGCAGCTAGAGTGAGGCCATAATCTAGAAGTTATTGGCTCATCAAGTAGTTGGGGGAGAAGTCTTTTGAGTTGGAAGCAAATTCAAAGAGTCGAGATGGATAGAGAAAATGATAATGTTCTACTTTGAGTAGTAGTACTACTACTTGCTTGGGTTCCAAGCCTTCAAGAGGAGAATGCAAAGGATCATCCCAAAATAAATAATTCCCACATGATGTTCAGGAGTAAGCCAAACATGAGAATCTCATATTCTCAAAAGTGCTATTAGATTTATAATCATTTCCAAACGTGGGAGTAGTCTCATTTCTGAAAATACAAATGCTAGAGAAAATGTTAGATTCTACTATCCAAATACAGTCTCTATAATACAAATGGTACATGAAACATGTAACCCAAATCAATTAATTTACCCGACATGGTACATGAAACATTATATATAATGTCATCAGAGCTCTCGGCTCTAGGACAATGAATAGTAATTTGGCAGGTACTGTTCATGAATAGTCACTTATGATTAGGAGACATTGTTTACTTTTGTCTTTTCTTATTAGGGGAACACAAAACTTGAATTTCTAAAACTTCAATTGAATCGGACGATATTATTCACGAATAGTTGAATAGTAATTTGACTATGAATTACTTGTTTACTTCCATCTTTTATTTTTTTATTTTTTTCTTATGAAATTTCACATGGGTATGAAACTTCTGCGGTCTCTCTCTCTCTCTCTCTCTCTCTCTCTATATATATATATATATATTGAATCAAAGAAGATAATTGTATCATACTTGCTCAATTATCTTTGCCAAAATGAGCAGTACTGCAACGGGGGAACATGCAAAACCCTATTGGGATCTACCAGTGTTCGTACAAGCTATAATAACTTCTATTGACTTATTGTAAATTCATGGTACGTAACAAGTTTGAGAAAGTCATAAAGTGAGCATAAATAATAAATATGATAGGCAGTACGTTGGTCACCGCAATATTGGTTGTTAAGTGCTAGGGTTTCTAGATTAATCAGAAAAATAAGTACTAGGTTTCTAGAACAGCATATTTTTCGAAATTCATCCAAAAAAAAAACAAAAAAAGAAAGATTTTTGTTTTGATAAATATGCATATGTTTTTGTATGAATTTTGAAAATTGTGCTACTTCTTTGAAATAATATGCAGGGGCTAAATAAATATTGTCGTGGGGGTGCAAATCATGGCCCATTGAGACAAGGTCGTGGGGATCTTGGATGATCATATCATGCAACATCATACGTAGCCTGGACAGTTGGCTCCACTAACTCCACCGCGTATGCATGGAGGAGTGGTTGAACCACTTGAGCCCCCCTCCAAATTTCAACCACATAGTACCACCTTGTAATTCTCTGACAACTGGTTGAAGGTAGAGATGAGAGAGACAGAGTGGCGGCGAAGAGGAGTGGAAGAGGAAGAAAAAAAGCCTACAAAAGTAGGTGAGATATATTGCAATTGCCTATCTGACATAAATGCAATTATGAGGGGACTCTTATGTGGCACTATTTTTTGGTTGGTAAGGTAGCCTAAGAGGTCAGATTGGAACAAAATCTCAATCTTCGGTTCTTCCATTAATAAATAGAAGAGTACTCAAGTTAATTATATTAAAAATGTATTTTTATCTTTTCACTTTTTAAATAGTAAAAAAATATTTTTTTTACTATAAATAATTAGATATTCTTCAATTTAAATAAATTGGAGAAGATCCTACTTCAGGCAAGTAGGCCTCATAGGGCTCTTTTTAGTAGAATTGCTTGTTCAGAACTGTAGGAGCGTGACGGAAATAGTTTACGTAGATGAAAAGTGTAAATCGTTTTACGTCTTGTGAACCACTACTAAAAAATCGTGAACCATTTTAGAAGATGAGAAGCTATTTTTCTTAGTCAACTAAAAATATTTTCAAGTTGACAAATATTTTTACACCGTGTCAAACACTCAAAACAAACTAAGAAATTTTTTTTTTCATAAAATATTATACGCTAAAACAAACGGTGCCTTAGAATAATTAGCTAAGTTTATTGTCGTAGAAAAACAAGCAGAATTGAATATTGTTAACACTTATAAATTACTTCTCATTGAGTATCCTATAAGACTTGTAAAATTATTAAAAATTTAAGCTAATAAAAAAATAATTTAATTAATACTTTAAGAACCAAAAGCAATGGAGCTCTGGTTAATACACTCAAAAAAAAAATTAAAAAAAAATGGACATATAATTTCAAGGTGGATAGCCATAAGCAATTGAGTGCTACTGAACAACAATACTCTTATTCCTATATTTTGATACTTATGTACAAAAATATAACGACATAAATTTTCTATTTTTAGAGGTTGATTTGTAGAAAATTTATGTTTATAATATAATATGCATGGTACAAGAATAATGTCACTTTTAACACTCATTTCACACCTGTTAACCTGGTATGTTTTAAGTGGTTTTTTATTTATTTATTTTTAAATGGCTGACATGAGAAGCTACTTAAAACACGTCACATAAATAAATATATAATAAATGTGATAACTAAATATGAAAAATAACATTACTCTACGTTACATTATTTAGGTATAAGAAAGTAACAATATAGGGTCTTAGGAAAGTAAATTTATAACTTTGACCCTTCAATAAGTTTTTATTTATTTTTTATTTTATAGATATCCCTTCAATAATTCATGAATTAAGATGTACAGTTATGCCAACGGTAAACAAAATGCAAAAAGAAAAAAGAAAAAAAAAGAAGAAAACAGTTTATTAAATACAGTGAAGAAAATAGCTTTCGGGCAAGGATATCTTGGTTGAGGAGCATTAAAATTTCAAAACTAATAGGGCATGATTGAAGAGTTAAATATCATCAGTAATTAATACAGTGCCTTAAAAGAGTAATAGTACCAACGAATAAAGTGGTTATACCAACTATATAAGAGAAAAAATTAGTGAGAAATTAAAGAGAATGATTAAGAGCCTCTATGGAATTGCGGTGACGAATAGAGCTTTTGGATATAGAGTTTTTGTTTGTGAGCTTTTGTCAAAAGTGCTACTATTAAAAAGCTGTTTACATGTTTGATAATTGCATGTCTTAAGTGATTTTTTTAGGGAAAAATCTACTTTACCCCCTGAAATTTCAGGAGTTTTTTAATTTGAACCCCGAAGTTTAAAAATTGGCAATGTGTCCCCCTAATGTTTCAAAATTTTTCAATTTAAACCTTTCGTTACTAATTTCTGTCAAATTTGACGGAAATCTATGAAATTACGTAATTATCCTCAGGCTTTTTTTTAAAAAAAAAAAAAAAAAAATTCGTCCAATTTAACGGAAATTAGTAACTGAAAGTTTAAATTGAAAATTTTTGAAACATTAGGGGGGTATATTGCCAATTTTTAAACTTTGGGGTTCAAATTGAAAAACTCCTGAAATTTCAGGGGGTAAAATAGATTTTCCTAATTTTTTTAAGTTATCTATGTTTGGTAACAAAACTACAAAAGTGCTTTTAGTTACAAAAATAACAATAAAAGACATCTAATTTTTTTTTTTTTTTTTTTTTCATTTTATAGCAACCTTTTTATATAAAAATAGTTAATGTTAACTTATTATTATTATTATTATTATTATTATTATTATTATTTTGTAATGGTTTATGTAACAAAACGTCAACATTTTCTTTCTTTCTTTTTGTACTTATTTTGAACAAAACGTCAAAACATGTATAGGCTCTACTCTATAAATAAAATTTAAATACAAAACCATAATAATAATAAAAAGAAATAAAGAAATATGAATGTGCAATAATAAACACACTTATATCATTAAAATAAAAATATATAATATTTTAAAAGCAGCAATCGCAACACTTCAAAATATTTAACACATAAAAAGGAAAACATTCAAGGAGAGATCCTTACAACATTTTAAATAGTTTATAACAGAACAAAATAAAAAAAAATTTAACGGGTCATAAGTAGATTAGCAATATGATCACGCTCAATATTCATAGAATTTTGATTGGATGTCTCTAATTGTTGTATGTTTGACTCATCTTGTGCTTCGTCATCGCCTATACTGTTAGTAGGTAGTAAATCCTCATCATCATCATATGATTGAAACTCAGTATCCTTTATTGCATGCTTCCTAATGAAATTATGAAGAGCTATAGACGCCACTACAATTTTCACTTGTTTATCATAAGAAAAACTCAGCATGCAATGCAATAACTTCCACTTATTTTTCCAAACTCTAATGTTCTTTCAATAGTACATCTAAGTGATGAATGTGCATGATTAAAGATTTCATGCATGCCCCTCGGTTCGCTTCTGCGACAAAGGTCTAGTAGATGATATTGTTCCCCTTTGTATGGATCCATATATCGATCCCTTCATGTGAAGATATCCTACGTCTACCAAGTAATACTTGCCTACAAAAAATATACGAATAATGGTCATAAAAATATTAAAAAGTGTATTTTTTTAATGTATAATTCATAATTGTTGTTTTTTTTATTAAATACAAACATCTAGATGGGTGTGGAAATCGCAATTCTTCCATTCGAATAGCTTTCAAAGAAATGCGTGTATCATGTGCAGTACTTTCCCATCCAGCCCAAACAAAGGTGAAACACACATGAAAATCACAAACAGCCATAACATTCTGAGTAGGAATCCCTTTTCGACCAATATATGGTATTTGTTTTGATGGAGAAATTTTAACTAGCACATGGATTCCTTCAATAGCTCCAATACAATCTTTAAGTATGACCAATACCGCTCATCATTACGAATTTAGCTTGAAACATCCCTAAACTCCCTATCAATGGGATTAATAATGTCAATTGCATTTCTTGAAACAACCATTAAAACACGAGTAAAATGTCTACTAATTGTTTCTCCTGAATGTTGAAACTTTTCTTGCACTATTCTATTCCCAAATTCATGGCCTAAAATATTCAAAAAAGTAGTCACCAACTCTTCAACAGTTATGTTCCCAGTACTTCGTAAATGATATCTTTCTTTCAACTCTTTACACAAGTAAATGAATAGGGCTGGCAATTTTGACACGACTTGTAAACCCGACACGAAAAAAGATATTAGGTTTGGCCTTATCGGGTTCGGGTCTATCTGTTTAAGACCCGGATAATTTTGTGTCTGGTGGGTCGACTCGCCAGATACGATTACTGTTCGAGTTTGGTGGGTACCCGTTAGACCCGGTAACTGTTCTGGTCTGGCGGGTACTAACCGAGTCTAACAGGTACCCACCAGACCCGATTAAAAAAAAAAAAAAAAAACAGAAAAAGAAAAGGAAGTCAAAAAATGAGCATATTTGTAGTGTTTCATAATTCATATATTTTATTACATGGGATGGATCGTGGATCCTTCAAGACTTCAAGTGGACAACATTGGGCATGATGGCCTATGAGAACCTAATTTGTAATTAATCTAATAATGATGTAGTTTTGAGTTTTGTTTATTTTTTCTTTATTATTTTGTTTTTGTTAGCATTTTTTTATTATCTTTTTCTATATTGCTATGATGGAAATGTTGACACATTTTACCCCTCATTCATATTTTGGTCATTTTGAAATAAAAATTTTAGTTTTGTCTTTACTTAGACTTTATGCTTTATGAGGTATCGATGAGGGCCAAGTAGCTTACTAGTAACCAAGCCAACCCCTCGAGTAGTTCCAACTTAATAGATTTTGAGGCCTAAGACAAAGAAATTTAGGTAGGGCCTTTTTTATATTTAAATATTTAATTAAATGATTTTAATTTAAAAACATTCTTCTTTCTTTTTGCCCTTATTATTATTATTTTTTTCAAATGATTTGCAAAATTTACCTCTGTTATGAGACAATTAATTTCAACAGATTACAGATATCATATTTTGTGTTGAAATATACATAATTCTTTTTTAATGGAATGTAATTTGAGCAAAATTAAATTTCTTTATACTAAAAATTATTTTAATAAATGAACTTAGTCAATACGCTTGCTTGTTTTAAGTTTAGGTGAAATTATGAGTTTAGTAATTTCTTTTGGAGTACAATTACGGTCACTTTCTTCATTTTTTTTTTCTTATCCTTTATTAAAGCCTTTAATATCTTGGAACTCAATTTTTTGCATTGACTGTATTGATGAATTATTATTACAATTTTTTTTTTAAAAATAAAAAAATAAAAAAATTAGAGTTTAGGGTTTTAACGGGTCGAGCCGATTAGACCCGGTTATTTTAAACTGGAAAAACGGGTCCTGTCGAGTTACCCAGTTATTTTCGTGTTATAATCGTGTCAAACCCGATTACCTGTTTAGATAAACGGGTCGTGTCTATATATAGGCTAATCGTGTAATGGGTACCCGCGGGTCGTGTCAGGTACCCTTTTTGCCACCCCTAAATTGAATACGTGTATTTCCATTCTAAAATTTTGTTTACACCTATCAGGATTATTTTGTAGAATCTCTATAACCCACTTATAACCTGTTTGTAAAGAGGTCGTACAGGCTTTGTTTGTTAAAGTTTTTTCCTTTTTCCTTTTGTTTTTATTTTCAAATTATCAAAAACATTAAAGCTATAAATACTTAAAGAAGGCAATGGATAAGAAAACAAAAGGACAAGGGGACAAGACTTCAATATTCAAAATCCCGTCATTTAATTTGATATATATAGTATTTATTTATTGAAGTTATATATAGTGGTATACACCTGCTCAATTGTTGCCCTTTGAGTCCATTTATGTTTAAATAAATGAAAAATGATAGGTGATTTCCTAATGTTTTTACGGTGTTCTCCCGATCTAAAGTTGATATTACTTTTTAAAAATTAAGTGAAATAAATAATGAGCAGTTTCTTTTTTGTTCTCTTAGAAAATAATATTCACCTAAAATTAGGAGAACACAAAAAAACACCTAGCATTTTCTTAAATAAATATTTCATATAGAAATCCCCAAATAAAGTTACAACTTTTACTTTGTTATTTTGTTCTACGTACAATCTAGATAGTATTATATATTGTCTAAAATTTCACCAAGAAAAGCCATTTTCATCCATTATCTATTTCAAAACCCGCAATCTTCTAAAGTAACGATCATAATAGGAGAATGTTAGGTGCATTCCTTGTATCTTTATGATCTTATGTGGATATTATTTTTTAAAAAAATTCACTTAATTTTTAAAAAATAATATCCACCTAGGACCAATAGAGTACCAAGAGAATACTTGGCATTTTTCATTATAATATATGTCAAAAAAAAAAAAAAAAGAATTTCTCATCATATTCTTGAAAATCCAAATTCTCAAGCTTCTTAATTGAGAATGTAAATGCCAAAATTAGGAACGTTAGATTTTGCGATCCAAACGCCATGTTTAATGCCAATTAACTCAATCTCCCCCGTAGCCGTTTCCCTTATTAAATTAAAAAATTAAAAATTAAAAAAAAAAAAAACTCAATCTCCATATTACACTTCTTTTCTTTCTTTCTAAGGAAACAAAGAAAATGTTATAAAAGAGGGTCTTTTTTATTCTTATCTGAATTAAAAATAAACAAAAAAAATAAAAGACCCAATCAATAATTCCCCCGGAGCTCTGCTGAATCAAAGAAGGCATTGGCAGAAAGTCTTAAAGTTGGGTGAAATATTTGTACAATATGACAGGTTTTAAGAGCATCATGTCAGAAAGATGTGCAATGATTGAGGGGATTATGTCATAAAAGTCTTAAGAGTGGGCTTAAATATGATAGCAACTACTGTTTTAACTTAACAACATAAATACACACTACTTCTTCACCGCAATATTAGTTGTCAAGTTCTAGAATATATGTCCTTCATTTTTTAACCTAACAACAACATCAGTACACACTACTTCTTCACCGCAATATTAGTTGTCAAGTTCTAGAATATGTCTCCTTCATTTTGATCCAGCGGCAATGCTGGAATAACATGCAAATGATCAACATAGGGTGTGTTTGGCCAAGGACTCAAAAAAAAAAAAAAAAAAAAAAAAGTCTTTACTATTTTTCTCAAAATCAATTCAAATATTTTTACTTTTTGCATCACATCAATAACATTTTATTACTATTCAAGTGTAAAAATCACTACAAAACAATTTTTTTTTACTTTTTTATATAAAATATTTTTACTTTTTTTTTTTTCTCACATCAATTAAATCTGTTACAGTTTTAATTCACTTCATTTTTCAAGTCCTTTGACAAACACACCCTACAGTGGGATAGGATGATGAAACATGATCAAACCTATGGCTGGAGGATCGTTGGATTCACTATCTCCACTGCATGCGTAAGCATGGAGGAGTAGATGAACAACCTTCAACCTCTAATCACTACAAGAAATTAGGTCTTTAGGGGCGACTCAAAGTCGCCCCTAAAGGTCCTAAAGTGGACGCTGTTGCCAACAGCGTCGACTTTTCGACCCTAAAGGTGTCGACGCTAATAGTCCGACCCTAATGATCAAATGTTTGATTATCAGGGTCCACTTAAAAGTCGACCCTAATGATCACTTTTAGCGTCCACTTTATCGACCCTAAAAGTCACAATGTTTTGACCCTAAAGATGATGTACACGGAAGAGAAAGTCGACCCTAATAGGCAAGCATTAGCGTCCACTTTTAGTTAACCATTAGGGTCCACTTTGTCGACCCTAATGGTCCTTAAAAAAAAAAAATAATAATAACTATTAGCGTCCAAACTAAAGTGGACGCTGATAGTTAACCATTAGCGTCCACAAAGTGGACCCTCATGGTCCTCAAAAATTTTAAAAAATAAAAATAAAATAAAAATAAAATAAAATAAAATTAACTATCAGCGTCCAAACCAAAGTGGACGCTGATAGTTAACCATTAGCGTCCACAAAGTGGACCCTAATGGTCCTCAAAAATAAAAAATAAAAAAAAAAAAAATAAAAAATAAAAAATTAACTATTAGCGTCCAAACCAAAGTTGACGCTAATAGTTAACCATTAGCGTCCACAAAGTGGACCCTAATGGTCATAAAAAATTTTTAAAAAAATAATCTGCAATCGATCGCACTTGGAGTGCGATTGATCGCAGTACCAGTAGGTTTTCGACATTTTGCGATCGATCGCAGAACCAGGGAACACTGGTATGAGTAACATACATCGGCTAACTCCTAACCACAATACTTCTAACATATATCAATAACAGTCCCACTAATACATGTTAACTCCAATATAATGAAGTAACAAAGTGAGACATCTACAGTCCCAAGACAATCATTGAAAAAATGCCCGCCAGCCCCCCATTAAACATGACTCTTACAAAGGCTATCAAGTCAAAATCCCAGTCACAGCCAAAATAGTGAGCTGGTCAAGAGTTGGGTCGACAGGACACTAATTTAGTTGGTAGGAAACAAGTCGGACCATCAGAAAGTAGAGAATTATTGCACAAACATTTGATGTAAATATGCATAATAATATTGGTAATCAATAACTCAATAATAATTAATAGTAAAATGGGGAGCAAAGGGAATGTTAAGCTAATAGGTTCAATGGCTTCAAGGTATAATTGATGTAAAAAACAATTCATTTCACATATGAAAAAGACAGTTAACAAGGCTAGGAAGTTTAGTTTTTCCAATGGTTTGATCCAAAAAGCGGATCAGCTGGGAGACATGTTCATCAGTCCAAGCACCTTGTCAGGTTCTGTTGTCATTACAGCGAATTCAATGGCAGTACCTTTTACTTTTCTATTGTATATTTTTCGTTTATATTAATGAAATAATTATCTCCAAAGATGAAAGATAAGCGTCTGCTTTTCATATAAATGTAGATTTCCCGCAAGAAGATTGCCACCAAACTAAATTGGCAAGCAATAAAAAAAGGTGGTCCACTCATCCAACCTAGCGTTGGGCAGGTTTCAAATCATCTCTTTTATATAATTTTTGGTGAGTAGGGGGAAGGGTGCCTTCCCTGTAGATTTTGACAGTTACAGGCAGCAAAGAGACATTAAAACAGCTACAATATAAACTTTCTTAACCCACATTTGCCTATATTATAACAAAAACCTACTATCATTGTTTGTTGAAACTGACACCACAATCCCTATGGACCGCCAAGATTAAACGCCCACACACACATGTACCTACTGGAAAATATACCCCAGTTTCTGGGTATTTGGTCAACTTCAATTATAAATAATTTCTGGCACTGCACCTCCTTTTGACATTCAAAAGTGATAATGATTCAGATGAAGAGCAGCTTTTCCTTAATAATTCACTCTCCCATAATAATTTAGTGCATGCATGTGTGTTAAAGGATGAAAAATGAGCATGAATAGTGCTTGTCTCTTCAAGATATCAGAATAAGAATATCAAAAAATATGGGAGAGTGAGAACTGAGAACAGAATGCTTACATAGCAATGTTGAAGAAAACAACAAAACTGGCGCTTCTAAATAAGGCACTTTGTGGAACAGATTTTCCTTTGTAAGGGTAAAACAGAGACAAAAACCCAGCCACAGTAGTAGCAATGAGAAATGCTACAGACAAATACCCCAAAACGACAGTTGGATCAGAGGGGTACTTGCAGATAACAACACCTTTCCCTGTTATTGGAGTTCCAGCTGCTGGCTGCAGAGATCAGAGAGAACAAGACGAATACTCAGACAGCAACCAAGAAACAATATAACCATTAAAAGAATGGAGAATATTTAGCTTCAATGGACAAATCATTCAAAGCATAAAAATAAGTAACTAAAGGTCAGAGCAAGTTGTGCTCCACTTCTTGGACTCCTATAAAATGTAATTTAAAGCATTTCTCTGAGTAACAAAATAAATTGAAATAAATTTATAAAGAGGGCATATGGGGCTACAAAGTAGGAACTATTGAAACTTGAATTTTGATACAGGGAAGTAAAAAGCACAAAAATCTTGCCTCCAGCTATATGCTTGAACAAAGACACAGACAGCAAAATATGACCATTAGAAAGATGATACATCAATTTTATTGAAAATTATGGCAGTTACAGGGAGACAAATCTATCATTGCTCTCTGACTGCATCACTGACACTCGTAGTTTACAACACTCGTGTCAAACCATGTAAGACACTTGCTTGGACAGTAATAAATATCCTTCATTCAGCTAAATGAGGTTCAGAATTATGAGTTCCCATCAAATTTTTCTTGAAACTCATACACAGTTATTATTTCCATAATTATTTTACCATCCATGGTTCCTAAGCATGCAAACCTGGTGTCTAAGGAAATTGAAACAAATTAATTCAAGTGGAAATGCTAGTGGATAATTTGGCGATTTCTGCAGGCATTATATGCTTATATACAGTATAAAGGCTCAATAACTTTGATGCAACTCAAGCACTTGATTGAAACTAATAATTTCAAGAGAAACACCAGATTATCCATCATACCCAGTGGCGTGGAGGCCAGGAAGGCCATGAACCCCGAAGTCTCCAAAATTCTTTTATATCCCTCAGAAATTCAACAATATTAATGAATCCCACTAATATCTACTGACTTTAGTTGAATTATATATATATATCAAAACAATGATACAAATCTTTCTTCATACTTATATTGAACTGTAATAAATTTTCACTAATTAAACTCCAAATAATTATATAAAAGAAACGAAATAGGCATCTATTTTCAAGAAAGAAGATTATTCTGGAATCTGGGCTTCAAATTTTTTGTCCAAGGTTGCTAAATTGACATTAATGAATTCTTCTATAACATCATCTATATTTTACCTTCTTGTTCTCAGCAACAACTCCAAATATGAAGGAAACTGCACCACAAAATGCTACTATCAGACCCATTAATCTCACGGAAACAGCCATTGTTGCCAACAGAAATCAACCACTTTCTCAGAAACCAAACAGAGAGTAACCCACACTGCGTTGCAAACTCTTGACAAAATAAAGTCACTAATCTAACCCTAAACCACATCAGAAACAAACACATCAAATAAAAACCAAAATAATAATAATAATAAATAAAACAACCAGGTTGTCTGTTAATGAACCATTAATCCTTTAATCAATAACAAATTTTCCATCTTTCAGAACCAGAAACATCAAACACCAAAATACCCAAATAGCATTTATCTTTCCCTCCACTTTCTCGGCAATCAAACCGAGGGTAAACTGAAACCGCACTACCAAAAAATCGAAAGAATACAGTCACTAATCCAACCCCAAATTCGCAATGGATACAAACACATCAAACAAAACCCAAAAATTAACACAAAAATTGCAAAAATTTAAAGTTTAAAGAGGTTACCTCGAGGATTTTTCTCCCCTTCTTTTTCTTTTTCTTCTCTAGCTTCCCCGAACGATCCACCCTCTCTCTTTCTTTCTCTCTCCCTCTCTCTCTCTCTCCCTCTTTCAGCTTCTCAGCAAAGCCTTGTATGAAAGCTTTCGTCGGTTAAAGTTTGGGAGAGCAGCGGTAGAGAGATTGAGAGTGAGAGTGATGAGGGAGGTGAGTGAGAGGGGTGTTAGGGAGGATTCTGGTGTTTTGAAGGTTTGGGGAAAAAAAAGACGCGGTTTATGAAATTTTTCATCCGAAAATTTCAGATACCCGCCACTGGATGGCGCTTATTTTTCGCACTCAATAGGGGCGACCCTAATGAGCCTCAAATTTATTTATTTTTTTTAAAAAAAAATTATACTTATAATTTTTTAATTTTTATTTATTTTATTTATTTTTGTTTTTCTTTATTTTCTCCTGTAATATATTTTTATTATTATAATATTAACTAATAATTTCCGTTTAATAAATTTTTATAATAAAGATCATTAAGTTGATATTTATCTTATAATTAATTATAAGATCAATACAAAATTCAAAGATAATATAACTAATGCACTAAGATAATATAAAAAGCTTATAGTTCAATTGAATGTTCGATTGAACCTTCAATTGTATTCAGTTTGATCGATCAATTGATCTTATCATGATCAATCTAACTAATTCATTAGGATCAATCGGATGTTTGATCGATCAATTAATTCTATTACGATCAATCGAACTAATTCACTAGGATCGATTGAATTTTCGATTAGATGTTTGATCTTATCACGATCAATCAAACTAATTCACTAGGATCGATTAGATGTTTGATCGATCGGATTTTCGATTGAACATTTGATTGATCATTTGATTCTATCACGATCAATCGAACTAATTCACTTGGATCGATCGGATTTTTGATCAGATGTTTGATCCTATCACAATCAATCGAACTAATTCACTATGATCGATCAGATGTTTGATCGATCATTTGATCTTATCACAATCAATCGAACTAATTCACTAGGATCGATCGGATGTTCGATCAAACATTTGATCTTATCACGATCAATCGAACTAATTCATTGGGATCGATCGGATGTTTGATCGATCATTTAATCCTATCACGATCAATCGAATTAATTCAATTTCAATTTCAATTGTTTCAATCATTTGATCTTATCACAATCAATCGAACTAATTCATTATGATTGATCAAATATTCAATCAATCCTTCAATTTCAATTGTTTCAAGTTTGATCGATCATTCATTCTATCATGATCGATCGAACAAATGCACTAGAACCAAACGGATGTTTGAACGAACCTTTAATTTGTTTGAAGTTTGGTCAATCATTTGATCAATCATTTGATCCTATCACGATCGATCAAATATCTGATAATTTATATAAAATAAATAATGACATATTATCGGAGGTAAATTTTTGGGAAATAACATTTTATAACTAATACAAATTAAAATCTTTCTTTAGGAGGATGGAATTGAAATAGAAGAATTTTTCCTTGTTTTTTTTAAAAAAAAAACGTATATATATATATATTGAAACAACTGTACATATGGAATATTAAGTGAAAGGGAGACTCTTTATTTTTACGGTTAAAATTTTATTTCGTTATATTTAACGGTGCATATTGTGTCACTTTATTTGAAAATTTTAAACAATGTAGTGATATATACAAAATTTTAGTGGATGCTATTGGGCATCAAATTTTTTTTTTTTAATTTTCCTGCATACTCTTTAGGGTCGACAAAGTCGATCCTAATACTTAAGCATTAGGGTCGACTCTAGAGTCGACCCTAATGATAACTCTTTAGCGTCCACTAATAGTGGACGCTATTGGTGGTTAAATGGATTTTTTTTTAATTTTTTTTAATTCCTCCC
>NC_081543.1:26504166-26550715 GCF_901000735.1 Corylus avellana | reverse complement strand
TATAGAGTTTTTGTTTGTGAGCTTTTGTCAAAAGTGCTACTATTAAAAAGCTGTTTACATGTTTGATAATTGCATGTCTTAAGTGATTTTTTTAGGGAAAAATCTACTTTACCCCCTGAAATTTCAGGAGTTTTTTAATTTGAACCCCGAAGTTTAAAAATTGGCAATGTGTCCCCCTAATGTTTCAAAATTTTTCAATTTAAACCTTTCGTTACTAATTTCTGTCAAATTTGACGGAAATCTATGAAATTACGTAATTATCCTCAGGCTTTTTTTTAAAAAAAAAAAAAAAAAAATTCGTCCAATTTAACGGAAATTAGTAACTGAAAGTTTAAATTGAAAATTTTTGAAACATTAGGGGGGTATATTGCCAATTTTTAAACTTTGGGGTTCAAATTGAAAAACTCCTGAAATTTCAGGGGGTAAAATAGATTTTCCTAATTTTTTTAAGTTATCTATGTTTGGTAACAAAACTACAAAAGTGCTTTTAGTTACAAAAATAACAATAAAAGACATCTAATTTTTTTTTTTTTTTTTTTTTCATTTTATAGCAACCTTTTTATATAAAAATAGTTAATGTTAACTTATTATTATTATTATTATTATTATTATTATTATTTTGTAATGGTTTATGTAACAAAACGTCAACATTTTCTTTCTTTCTTTTTGTACTTATTTTGAACAAAACGTCAAAACATGTATAGGCTCTACTCTATAAATAAAATTTAAATACAAAACCATAATAATAATAAAAAGAAATAAAGAAATATGAATGTGCAATAATAAACACACTTATATCATTAAAATAAAAATATATAATATTTTAAAAGCAGCAATCGCAACACTTCAAAATATTTAACACATAAAAAGGAAAACATTCAAGGAGAGATCCTTACAACATTTTAAATAGTTTATAACAGAACAAAATAAAAAAAAATTTAACGGGTCATAAGTAGATTAGCAATATGATCACGCTCAATATTCATAGAATTTTGATTGGATGTCTCTAATTGTTGTATGTTTGACTCATCTTGTGCTTCGTCATCGCCTATACTGTTAGTAGGTAGTAAATCCTCATCATCATCATATGATTGAAACTCAGTATCCTTTATTGCATGCTTCCTAATGAAATTATGAAGAGCTATAGACGCCACTACAATTTTCACTTGTTTATCATAAGAAAAACTCAGCATGCAATGCAATAACTTCCACTTATTTTTCCAAACTCTAAATGTTCTTTCAATAGTACATCTAAGTGATGAATGTGCATGATTAAAGATTTCATGCATGCCCCTCGGTTCGCTTCTGCGACAAAGGTCTAGTAGATGATATTGTTCCCCTTTGTATGGATCCATATATCGATCCCTTCATGTGAAGATATCCTACGTCTACCAAGTAATACTTGCCTACAAAAAATATACGAATAATGGTCATAAAAATATTAAAAAGTGTATTTTTTTAATGTATAATTCATAATTGTTGTTTTTTTTATTAAATACAAACATCTAGATGGGTGTGGAAATCGCAATTCTTCCATTCGAATAGCTTTCAAAGAAATGCGTGTATCATGTGCAGTACTTTCCCATCCAGCCCAAACAAAGGTGAAACACACATGAAAATCACAAACAGCCATAACATTCTGAGTAGGAATCCCTTTTCGACCAATATATGGTATTTGTTTTGATGGAGAAATTTTAACTAGCACATGGATTCCTTCAATAGCTCCAATACAATCTTTAAGTATGACCAATACCGCTCATCATTACGAATTTAGCTTGAAACATCCCTAAACTCCCTATCAATGGGATTAATAATGTCAATTGCATTTCTTGAAACAACCATTAAAACACGAGTAAAATGTCTACTAATTGTTTCTCCTGAATGTTGAAACTTTTCTTGCACTATTCTATTCCCAAATTCATGGCCTAAAATATTCAAAAAAGTAGTCACCAACTCTTCAACAGTTATGTTCCCAGTACTTCGTAAATGATATCTTTCTTTCAACTCTTTACACAAGTAAATGAATAGGGCTGGCAATTTTGACACGACTTGTAAACCCGACACGAAAAAAGATATTAGGTTTGGCCTTATCGGGTTCGGGTCTATCTGTTTAAGACCCGGATAATTTTGTGTCTGGTGGGTCGACTCGCCAGATACGATTACTGTTCGAGTTTGGTGGGTACCCGTTAGACCCGGTAACTGTTCTGGTCTGGCGGGTACTAACCGAGTCTAACAGGTACCCACCAGACCCGATTAAAAAAAAAAAAAAAAAACAGAAAAAGAAAAGGAAGTCAAAAAATGAGCATATTTGTAGTGTTTCATAATTCATATATTTTATTACATGGGATGGATCGTGGATCCTTCAAGACTTCAAGTGGACAACATTGGGCATGATGGCCTATGAGAACCTAATTTGTAATTAATCTAATAATGATGTAGTTTTGAGTTTTGTTTATTTTTTCTTTATTATTTTGTTTTTGTTAGCATTTTTTTATTATCTTTTTCTATATTGCTATGATGGAAATGTTGACACATTTTACCCCTCATTCATATTTTGGTCATTTTGAAATAAAAATTTTAGTTTTGTCTTTACTTAGACTTTATGCTTTATGAGGTATCGATGAGGGCCAAGTAGCTTACTAGTAACCAAGCCAACCCCTCGAGTAGTTCCAACTTAATAGATTTTGAGGCCTAAGACAAAGAAATTTAGGTAGGGCCTTTTTTATATTTAAATATTTAATTAAATGATTTTAATTTAAAAACATTCTTCTTTCTTTTTGCCCTTATTATTATTATTTTTTTCAAATGATTTGCAAAATTTACCTCTGTTATGAGACAATTAATTTCAACAGATTACAGATATCATATTTTGTGTTGAAATATACATAATTCTTTTTTAATGGAATGTAATTTGAGCAAAATTAAATTTCTTTATACTAAAAATTATTTTAATAAATGAACTTAGTCAATACGCTTGCTTGTTTTAAGTTTAGGTGAAATTATGAGTTTAGTAATTTCTTTTGGAGTACAATTACGGTCACTTTCTTCATTTTTTTTTTCTTATCCTTTATTAAAGCCTTTAATATCTTGGAACTCAATTTTTTGCATTGACTGTATTGATGAATTATTATTACAATTTTTTTTTTTAAAATAAAAAAATTAGAGTTTAGGGTTTTAACGGGTCGAGCCGATTAGACCCGGTTATTTTAAACTGGAAAAACGGGTCCTGTCGAGTTACCCAGTTATTTTCGTGTTATAATCGTGTCAAACCCGATTACCTGTTTAGATAAACGGGTCGTGTCTATATATAGGCTAATCGTGTAATGGGTACCCGCGGGTCGTGTCAGGTACCCTTTTTGCCACCCCTAAATTGAATACGTGTATTTCCATTCTAAAATTTTGTTTACACCTATCAGGATTATTTTGTAGAATCTCTATAACCCACTTATAACCTGTTTGTAAAGAGGTCGTACAGGCTTTGTTTGTTAAAGTTTTTTCCTTTTTCCTTTTGTTTTTATTTTCAAATTATCAAAAACATTAAAGCTATAAATACTTAAAGAAGGCAATGGATAAGAAAACAAAAGGACAAGGGGACAAGACTTCAATATTCAAAATCCCGTCATTTAATTTGATATATATAGTATTTATTTATTGAAGTTATATATAGTGGTATACACCTGCTCAATTGTTGCCCTTTGAGTCCATTTATGTTTAAATAAATGAAAAATGATAGGTGATTTCCTAATGTTTTTACTGTGTTCTCCCGATCTAAAGTTGATATTACTTTTTAAAAATTAAGTGAAATAAATAATGAGCAGTTTCTTTTTTGTTCTCTTAGAAAATAATATTCACCTAAAATTAGGAGAACACAAAAAAACACCTAGCATTTTCTTAAATAAATATTTCATATAGAAATCCCCAAATAAAGTTACAACTTTTACTTTGTTATTTTGTTCTACGTACAATCTAGATAGTATTATATATTGTCTAAAATTTCACCAAGAAAAGCCATTTTCATCCATTATCTATTTCAAAACCCGCAATCTTCTAAAGTAACGATCATAATAGGAGAATGTTAGGTGCATTCCTTGTATCTTTATGATCTTATGTGGATATTATTTTTTAAAAAAATTCACTTAATTTTTAAAAAATAATATCCACCTAGGACCAATAGAGTACCAAGAGAATACTTGGCATTTTTCATTATAATATATGTCAAAAAAAAAAAAAAAAGAATTTCTCATCATATTCTTGAAAATCCAAATTCTCAAGCTTCTTAATTGAGAATGTAAATGCCAAAATTAGGAACGTTAGATTTTGCGATCCAAACGCCATGTTTAATGCCAATTAACTCAATCTCCCCCGTAGCCGTTTCCCTTATTAAATTAAAAAATTAAAAATTAAAAAAAAAAAAAACTCAATCTCCATATTACACTTCTTTTCTTTCTTTCTAAGGAAACAAAGAAAATGTTATAAAAGAGGGTCTTTTTTATTCTTATCTGAATTAAAAATAAACAAAAAAAATAAAAGACCCAATCAATAATTCCCCCGGAGCTCTGCTGAATCAAAGAAGGCATTGGCAGAAAGTCTTAAAGTTGGGTGAAATATTTGTACAATATGACAGGTTTTAAGAGCATCATGTCAGAAAGATGTGCAATGATTGAGGGGATTATGTCATAAAAGTCTTAAGAGTGGGCTTAAATATGATAGCAACTACTGTTTTAACTTAACAACATAAATACACACTACTTCTTCACCGCAATATTAGTTGTCAAGTTCTAGAATATATGTCCTTCATTTTTTAACCTAACAACAACATCAGTACACACTACTTCTTCACCGCAATATTAGTTGTCAAGTTCTAGAATATGTCTCCTTCATTTTGATCCAGCGGCAATGCTGGAATAACATGCAAATGATCAACATAGGGTGTGTTTGGCCAAGGACTCAAAAAAAAAAAAAAAAAAAAAAAAGTCTTTACTATTTTTCTCAAAATCAATTCAAATATTTTTACTTTTTGCATCACATCAATAACATTTTATTACTATTCAAGTGTAAAAATCACTACAAAACAATTTTTTTTTACTTTTTTATATAAAATATTTTTACTTTTTTTTTTTTCTCACATCAATTAAATCTGTTACAGTTTTAATTCACTTCATTTTTCAAGTCCTTTGACAAACACACCCTACAGTGGGATAGGATGATGAAACATGATCAAACCTATGGCTGGAGGATCGTTGGATTCACTATCTCCACTGCATGCGTAAGCATGGAGGAGTAGATGAACAACCTTCAACCTCTAATCTCATGGCACACACTTTATACATAGCTAACTATTTTTATTTATTTTTAATTAAAAAGGTAGAAGGGACGACGACAAGAGTGATTAGTCTACCTGAACGTGACTATGGCAATATCTACTTACTGAAAATCACATAGAAAGTGCCTAGACGGTGGGACTGCATGTACGTGCTCTTCCAAATCCGATTGATTCATGATAACCTGATTCAACCTTGCCAGGACATCAACATAATTCATAGTGTAGAGTCATGAAAATTTTTATTGCGAAATTCGAACTCATGCCCTATTATGTAGCTGATCGCTTCAAAAAAAAATTCAAGACCATTAAACCACTGCTCAAGATGGTATACATAGCGGTTGAAGATACGTAGAGATGGAATAATTAGGGGACTCTTGGGTAATGGCTTTTATTAAGAAAATGATAATAATAATTTGGATGACGGAGAACCCTCTAATGCAAGATCATTTTGTGTACTCACCCTTAAACGACAAACCCTAGACTTGTGCATAGTGCCCCCTACACAAATTGGGTAAAACTCGGCTTCGTCGTAGGCCTAGCCCCAAAAAATTCTTTTTACTCAAAGAGATTCGAACGTTAAACATGATGCGGATGCCGCCGAGTCCAAAGTCAAAACTAAAAACTAAAAAAATTAAGAAGTCAGAGTAAGAGTGAGAAATAGAAGAGCCAATGAGCATATTGGATTTCCCATCTTGCAGATTACGAGAGTGAATTGCCAATGAGAAAGCATATGTCATCATCTTCTGCTGGCAGCTGATAATTAATACAAATAATATGACTGCAGCAAAGCATTGGTGATGAAAACAGATCCATCGATCACTTGCCAAACAAATCATAAGTGAAAATATCAGTTTGAATAATATTGGATCTTGCAAAGACAATATTTTTTTTAAATATTGAATAATATCAGTTTGTAGACCATATATCTTTTTTTTTTTCTTTTAAATATATATGACATATATTAAAAAAATGTAAGATTAGCTAAATTTTCTCCTAGCCAAGGAAAGAAAATATATACATATCATATGTATTAGAAAATTTTAATTTTGCAAGCTAGCTATAAACCATATAGTTGAGTGCATGTTTTAATTGATTTTTGGGACATTATAAATGAAAACCCATATTGGTAAAAAGGTGTTGATGATAATTAAGGATATATACCATTATAAAGTATATATAAGGCTAAGGAACTGTGCCTACTGTCATTTCATCCGTACGTATTTCTATTTACAATTTCTTTTTAGTTCTATTTTTCATGCCATTAAAAAAAAAAAAAAAAAAAAAAACCTTAAACTAGTTAAGTAGATATACATTTTGCCCCATATATATACTCCATCTCATGTATTACTAGAGCATGTTTAAGATTGTGTTAAAAAATTGAGATTTTAAAGTAAGAGAATAGCAATTATTTTAATTTAATTTATTTATTTATTTTTATTTTTATTTTCTAAAAATGTGTTTTAGCCCCCTTTTTAAGAATAAAAAAGTTAACCAAATACGAACTTTTTGAACTATTTTTACCAAACATGCTAATTGTTTGTTTGGCACCGTTTTTCATGTATTAAAAGTACTTTTTAAGCTCATTAACACAATTTTAAACAAATTCTAAATCATTTCCTCAGGTGAAGAGTGTTTTTCAAAATTGTCAGGTATATTGTTAATAATGCGTTTTGGATGATATATTTTATTTTTGACCTGTGAGCTCAATGATGATGTCCATGGTATGTGTCGAGGCCAATGACAATTTTTGTTTAATATGCTTTTTTTTTTTTTTTTTAATATCTAGTATTACTATATATCAATACAATTTCTTATTTCAATGCTTTCTTTTGCTCTTTTATTTGAGAATATATATATATATATATATATATATGTATATATATATATATATTTGAAGCACAGGTATCGGCTTCATTAAATTGAAAATTGGGATCTGAATTAATGTCAAAAGGCACGATAAAGCGCGAGAGGATCGTGACATAATTTTTCTTAAAAATATCTCATTTTTATTCTTACGTTATTATTAATACTTTAAGAACCAAAAGCAATGGAGCTCTAGTTAACACACACACACACACAAAAAAAAAATGGACATCTAATTTCAAGGTGGATAGCCATAAGCAATTGAGTGCTACTGAACAACAATAACCTTATTCCTATATTTTGATACTTATGTACAAAAATATAAGGACATAAATTTTCTATTTTTTTAGAAGCTGGTTTATAGAAAATTTATGTCCATAATATAATATGCATGGTACAAGAATAATGTCACTTTTAACACTCATTTCACACCCGTTAACCTGGTAAGTTTTAAGCAGTTATTTATTTATTTATTTTTAAATGGCTAACTTGAGAAACTACTTTAAACACGTTATATAAATAAATATATAATAAATGTGATAACTGAATATGAAAAATAACATTACTCTACGTACATTATTTAGGTATAAGAAAGAAACAATATAGGGTCATAGGAAAGTAAATTTATAGCTTTGACCCTTCAATAAATTTTTATTTATTTTTTATTTTATAGATATCCCTTCAATAATTCATGAATTAAGATGTACAGTTATGCCAACGGTAAACAAAATGCAAAAAGAAAAAAGAAAAAAAAGAAGAAAACAGTTTATTAAATACAGTGAAGAAAATAGTAGGGGTGCAAAGGCGGGCGGTTAAAAACCGCCCGCTAACCGCTAACCGCTATAACCGCCAACCGCCTAACCGTCTAACCGCATTAACCGCTAACCGCCTAACCACCATAACCGCCTAGCGGTTAGCGGTTAGCGGTTATTGGGTCTACTAACCGTAACCGCTAACCGCTAACCGCCTTTTTATATAATATATTTTTATAATTATAATTATAAAAATATTTATACATATAACATAATCACTTGATCATTAAATCACAATTTGAGTATTAATATATTATCACTATAATTTATATGATTATATCACATGAGATTGATCATTAAATCATTTGATTATATAATAACAAATTATACATATATAATATGACATAACTCATAAGTATACCAATTCATACTAATACAACAATTAAATATCTAGAGACTTATTTCCAATGTATGTTATAAACTTATAAGTCTATATAAGTCTACATATGTATATGAATAATATAAATGTATAATGTCAATACTTAATCATATCATTCATATGATTCAATGACAATTCAAATACTTTATTCAAGACTTCAAGTGAATCATATTATTAATGTACAATGATAATATGATTCGTATAATATCAAATTAAGTAATTGACATTGTATTAAATAATGACCAATGTGTTACTTATAAACACAATTTAAGTATTAATGTATTATCATTATAATTTCAATAATTTATATATTATCACTATAATTGATATGATTATATCACATGATGACTTGATCATTAAATCATATGATTATATAATAATACATAATACATATATAATATGACATAACTCATAAGTCATAAGTCTACAAGTTAATCATATGATTCATGTACAATGATAATCACAATTAATTCAATTGAATTAAACAATATATTACTTATAACTACAAGTCTACAATTTAATTAAAGCATTATTAGATACTTTAGGAATTTAGGATTTAGGAGTTTGAACATTACCATTTACCATTAGATATTAAGTTCAATTCAAAGAAAAAAGATTATAAGTAAATATGATAAGAATTTAAATAATTAATCATATGAATCATATGGTATAATTTAATGAGACTATATAATTATATAATATCAAATTAAGTAATTGACATTAGATTCAACAATGTGTTACTTATAATCACAATTGAAGTATTAATGTATTTTTTGAACATTTTTTAGAAAAAGAAATTTAACCATTAATACATTAATCACAATTGAAGTATTAATGTATTAATGTATTTTGTGCCTTAATATTATTATGTTCAATATTATAACTTTTCTTCTTTTGATGTCCACAAGATTTGCTAGAGGATCAAATGAGAGGATTGATGAAGTTTTAATGTTTTATTTGTATCATTTAATGTTTTATTTGAACTTATTTTATATGCTTTGTGTTTAACTTTTTTTATATGTTGTGACAGTTGTCTGAATTCTGAGCTTTATTTTGTATGTTGTGTTGAATTTTATTTATTTATTTTTTTAAAAAAAGTTAACCGGTTATGATTTAATATTTTTGATTTTTCAATATGGGCACTTTTTATAGCAATTGGGCCCAAGAAGATATTAAAAATACAATAAAAAAAAAAACGAGGGTAAAAAAAAGCCCAAAAAGCCATAAAGAAAGCCCAATTTAAAAAAAGCGGTTAGCGGGCGGTTATCTATTTCACTAACCGCTAACCGTTAGGCGGTTAGCGATTGCGGTTAGTGAAATTTACTAACCGCTAAGGCGGTTACGGTTAGCGGTTATTGCCACTAGCCGCTAACCGTAACCGCCTTTGCACCCCTAGAAAATAGCTTTCGGGGAAGGATATCTTGGTTGAGGAGCATTAAAATTTCAAAACTAATAGGGCATGATTGAAGAGTTAAATATCATCAGTAATTAATACAGTGCCTTAAAAGAGTAATAGTACCAACGAATAAAGTGGTTATACCAACTATATAAGAGAAAAAATTAGTAAGAAATTAAAGAGAATGATTAAAAGCCTCGCGGTGACAAATAGAGCTTTTGGATATAGAGTTTTTGTTTGTGAGCTTTTGTCAAAAGTGCTACTATTAAAAAACTGTTTACATGTTTGGTAATTGCATGTCTTAAGTAGTTTTTTTAGGGAAAAATCTACTTTACCGCTATGAAGTTTCAGGAATTTTTTCAATTTGAATCTCAATGTTTAAAAATTGGCAATGAGCCCCTTAATGTTTTAAAATTTTTCAATTTAAACCTTCCGTTACTAATTTTCGTCAAATTGGACGAAAATCTATGAAATTAAGTAATTACCCTCAGGCTTTTTTTTTTTAAAAAAAAAATTTCGTCCAATTTAACGGAAATTAGTAACATAAGGTTTAAGTTAAAATTTTTTGAAACATTAAGGGGGTACATTGCCAATTTTTAAACTTCGGAGTTCAAATTGAAAAACTCCTGAAACTTCAGGGGGGTAAAGTGGATTTTCCTAATTTTTTTAAGTTATCGATGTTTAGTAACAAAACTACAAAAGTGCTTTTAGTTACAAAAATAACAATAAAGGACATGTAATTTTTTTTTTTTTAATTTTATAGCAACCTTTTTATATAAAAATGGTTAATGTTAACTTATTATTATTATTATTTTGTAATGGTTTATGTAACAAAACGTCAACATTTTTTTTTTCTTTCTTTTTGTACTTATTTTGAACAAAACGTCAAAAAAATGTATAGGCTCTACTCTATAAATAAAATTTAAATACAAAACCATAATAATAATAATAAGAAATAAAGAAACATAAATGTGCAATAATAAACACACTTATATCATTAAAATAAAAATATATAATATTTTAAAAGCAACAATCGCAACACTTTAAAATATTTAACACATAAAAATGACAACATTCGAGGAGAGATCCTTACAATATTTTAAATAGTTTATAACAGAACAACATAAAAAATAAATTAAAAAAAATTAATGGGTCATAAGTAGATTAGCAATATGATCACGCTCAATATTCATAGAATTTTGATTGGGTGTCCCTGATTGTTGTATGCTTGACTCATCTTGTGCTTCGTCATCGCCTATATTGTTAGTAGTAAACCACCATCATCATCATATGGTTAGAACTCAGTATTTTTTATTGCATGCTTCCTAATGAAATTATGAAGAGCTATAGATGCCACCACGATTTTCACTTGTTTATCATAAGAAAAACTCAGCATGCAACACAATAACTTCCACTTATTTTTCCAAACTTTAAATGTTCTTTCAATAGTACATCTAAGTGATGAATGTGCATGATTAAAGATTTCATGCATACCCCTCGGTTGGCTTCTGCGACAAAAGCCTGGTAGATGATGTTGTTCCCCTTTGTATGGCTCCATATATCGATCCCTTCATGTGAAGATATCCTACGTCTACCAAGTAATACTTGCCTACAAAAAATATACGAATAATGATCATAAAAATATTAAGAAGTGTATATTTTTTCATGTATAATTCATAATTGTTGTTTTTTTATTAAATACAAACATCTAGATGGGTGTGCAAATCGCAATTCTTCCATTCGAATAGCTTTCAAAGAAATGTGTGTATCATGTGCAGTACCTTCCCATCCAACCAAACAAAGGTGAAACACATATGAAAATCACAAACAACCATAACATTCTGAGTATGAGTCCCTTTTCAACCAATATATGGTATTTGTTTTGATGGAAAAATTTTAAATAGCACATGGATTCCTTCAATAGCTCAAATACAATCTTTAAAGTATGGCCAATATCGCTCATCATTACGAATTTAACTTGAAACATCCCTAAACTCCCTATCAATGGGATTCATAATGTCAATCGCCTTTCTTGAAACAACCATTAAAACACGAGTAAAATGTCTACTAATTGTTTCTCCTGAATGTTGAAACATTTCTTGCACTATTCTATTCCCAAATCCATGGCTTAAAGTATTAAAAAACGTAGCCACCAACTCTTCAACAGTTATGTTCCTAGTACCTTGTAAATGATATCTTTCTTTCAACTCTTTACACAAGTAAATGAATACGTGTATTTCCATTCTAAAATTTTGTTTGCACCTATCAGGATTACTTTGTAGAATCTCTATAACCCACTTATAACATGTTTGAGAAGAGGTCCTACATGCTTTGTTTGTTAAAGGTTTTTCCTTTTTCCTTCTGTTTTTATTTTCAAATTATCAAAAACATTAAAGCTATAAATACTTAAAGAAGGCAATGGATAAGAAAACAAAAGGACAAGGGGACAAGACTTCAATATTCAAAATCCCGTCATTTAATTTGATATATATAGTATTTATTTATTGAAGTTATATATAGTGGTATACACCTGCTCAATTATTGCCCTTTTAAGTCCATTTATGCTTAAATAAATGAAAAATGATAGGTGATCTCCTAATGTTTTTACGGTGTTCTCCCGGTCTAAGGTTGATATTGCTTTATAAAAATTAAGTGAAATAAATAATGGTCATTTTCTTTTTTGTTTTCTTAAAAAATAATATTCACCTAAGACTAGGAGAACACAAAACACACTTAGCATTTTCCTAAATAAATATTTGAAATAGAAATCCCCAAATAAAGTTAGAACTTTTACTTTGTTATTTTGTTCAACGTACAATCTAGATAGTATTATATATTGTCTAAAATTTCACCAAGAAAAGCCATTTTCATCCATTATCTATTTCAAAACCCTCAATCTTCTAAAGTACCGATCATAATAGGAGAATGTTAGGTGCATTCCTAGTATCTTTATGATCTTATGTGGATATTATTTTTAAAAAAAACTCACTTAATTTTTAGAAAATAATATCCACCTAGGACCAATAGAATACCAAGAGAATACTTGGCATTTTTCATTATAATATATGTAAAAAAAAAAAAAAAAAATTTCTCATCATATTCTTGAAAATCCAAATTCTCAAGCTTCTCAATTGAGAATGTAAATGCCAAAATTAGGAACGTTAAATTTTGCGATCCAAACGCCATGTTTAATGCCAATTAACTCAATCTCCCCTGTAGCCTTTTCCCTTATTAAATTAAAAAAAAATTTTAAAAAAAACTCAATCTCCATATTACACTTCTTTTTCTCTCTTTCTAAGAAAACAAAGAAAATGTTATAAAAGAGGGTTTTTTTATTCTTATCTGAATTAAAAATAAACAAAAAAAATAAAAGACCCAATCAATAATTCCCCCGGAGCTCTGCTGAATCAAAGAAGGCATTGGCAGAAAGTCTTAAAGTTGGGTGAAATATTTGTACAATATGACAGGTTTTAAGAGCATCATGTCAGAAAGATGTGCAATGATTGAGGGGATTATGTAATAAAAGTCTTAAGAGTGGGCTTAAATATGATAGCAACTACTGTTTTAACTTAACAACATAAATACAGACTACTTCTTCACCGCAATATTAGTTGTCAAGTTCTAGAATATGTCCTTCATTTTTTAAACTAACAACAACATCAGTACACACTACTTCTTCACCGCAATATTAGTTGTCAAGTTCTAGCATATGTGTCCTTCATTTTGATCCAACGGCAATGCTGGAATAACATGCAAATGATCAACATAGGGTGTGTTTGGCCAAGGACTCAAAAAAAAAAAAAAAAAAAAAAGTCTTTACTATTTTTCTCAAAATCAATTCAAATATTTTTACTTTTTGCATCACATCAATAACATTTTATTACTATTCAAGTAAAAAAATCACTACAAAACAAATTTTTTTTACTTTTTTATATAAAATATTTTTACTTTTTTTTCTCACATCAATTAAATCTGTTACAGTTTTAATTCACTTCATTTTTCAAGTCCTTTGACAAACACACCCTACAGTGGGATAGGATCATAGGATGATGAAACATGATCAAACCTACGGCTGGAGGATCGTTGGATTCACTATCTCCACTGCATGCATAAGCAGGGAGGAGTAGATGAACAACCTTCAACCTCTAATCTCATGGCACACACTTTATACATAGCTAACTATTTTTATTTATTTTTAATTAAAAAGGTAGAAGGGACGACGACAAGAGTGATTAGTCTACCTGAACGTGACTATGGCAACATCTACTTACTGAAAACCACATAGAAAGTGCCTAGACGGTGGGACTGCATGTACATGGTCTTTCAAATCCGATTGAATCATGATAACCTGATTCAACCTCGTCTGGACGTCAACAGAATTCATAGTGTAGAGTCATGAAAATTTTCATTGTGAAATTTGAACTCATGCCCTATTATGTAGCTGATCACTTAAAAAAAATTTCGAGACCATTAAACCACTGCTCAAGATGGTATACATAGCTAACAATTGGTTGAAGATACGTAGAGATGGAATAATTAGGGGACTCTTGGGTCATGGCTTTTATTAAGAAAATGATAATAATAATTTTGATGACGGAGAACCCTCTAATGCAAGATCACTTTGTGTACTTACCCTTAAACGACAAACCTTAGACTTGTGCATAGTGCCTCCTACACGAATCGAGTAATACTCGGCTTCGTCGTAGGCATAGCCCCAAAAAATTCTTTTTATTTAAAGAGATTCGAACGTTAAACATGATGCGGATGCCACCGAGTCCAAAGTCAAAACTAAAAACTAAAAAAATTCTGAAGTCAGAGTAAGAGTGAGAAATAGAAGAGCCAATGAGCATATTGGATTTCCCATCTTGCAGATTACGAGAGTGAATTGCCAGTGAGAAAGCAAATGTCATCATCTTCTGCTGGCAGCTGATAATTAATACAAATAATATGACTGTAGCAAAGCATTGATGATGAAAACAGATCCATCGATCACTTACCAAACAAATCATAAGTGAAAATATCAGTTTGAATAATATTGGATCTTGCAAAGACATTTGTTGGCATTAGTGGACCATATATCTCTAATCTTATTTATTTATTTATTTATTCTTTTAAATATATATGACATATATTAAAAAAATGTAAGATTAGCTAAATTTTCTCCTAGCCAAGGAAAGAAAATATATACATATCATATGTATTAGAAAATTTTAATTTTGCAAGCTAGCTATAAACCATATAGTTGAGTGTTTTAATTGATTTTTGAGACATTATAAATGAAAACCCTATATTGGTAAAAAGGTGTTGATGATAATTAAGGATATATACCATTATAAAGTATATATAAGGCAAAGGAATTGTGCCTACTGTTATATCATCCGTACGTATTTCTATTTACAATTTCTTTCTAGTTCTATTTTTCATGCCATTTTTTTTTTCTTTTTTAAAAAAACCTTAAACTAGTTAAGTAGATATACATTTTGTCCCATATATATACTGCATCTCGTGTATTACTAGAGCATGTTTAAGATTGTGTTAGAAAATTGAGATTTTAAAGTAAAAAATAACAATTATATTAAATTTTTCTTTTTCTTTTTTTTTTCCAAAAATGTGTTTTAGCCCCCTTTTTAAGAATAAAAAAGTTAACCAAATACGTACTTTTTGAACTTTTTTTACTAAACATACTAATTGTTTGTTTGGCATCGTTTTTTAGGTACTAAAAGTACTTTTTAAGCTCCTTAACACAATCTTAAACAAGTTCTAAATCATTTCCTCAGGTGAAGAGTGTTTTTCAAAATTGTCAGGTATATTTGTTAATAATGCGTTTTGGATGGTATATTTTATTTTTGACCTATTATCTCAATGGTGATGTCGATGGTATGTGTCGAGGCCAATGGCAATTTTTGTTTAATATGCTTTTTTTTTTTTTTTAAATATCTAGTATTACTATATATCAATACAATTTCTTATTTCATTGCTTTCTTTTGCTCTTTTATTTGAGAATATATATATATATATATATATATATATATATATATATATATTTGAAGCACAGCACAGGTATCGGCTTCATTAAATTGAAAATTGGGATCTGAATTAATGTCAAAAAGCACGATAAAGCGCGAGAGGAACGTGACATAATTTTTCTTAAAAATATCTCATTTTTATTCTTACGTTATTATGGGAAAAATAATCCTCTTTTGCATATGTTGCCATCTTGCAGCTGTAAGACACCTGCACGGATGAGGTAAGCTTTCCTAGTAGTTCCACCTGCTTTTTTTTTTTTGCAAAAAAAAAAAAAAGAAAAAGAAAAAGAAAAAGAAAAAAGAAAAGCATTTATTTATATATAACTATTTTAAATTCAGGTCTATTTAATATAGTATATAAAAAAAAAAATCAAGATAATAACTTAATAACATGGTTAATTACCTTTTTAGTACCTAGGTTTTCACGTTTTTATTTTTTTTCACATAGGTTTCAATTTGGAAAAATGATAAAGGCACAACGTAAACCCAACTTTAGCCCAACTTTTCTCTACTTGTGGAGGAGAGAGAGAGCCTTAAACTAGAGAGAGAGAAATTTGGTCTAAAAGTTCGGACAAAGTTGGGTTTAAGTTATGGCTATATCACACCTCTTCAATTTCTATTACAGTGTTGATACTTGACTTATGGATAAATACTAATTTAATATCTCTGTCACCATTCCGTTAGCCAAATTAATTGACTGCAATGGGGTGGCCGAACCACCCCCAAAGGTTTTAGGAGTGGTTCGGCCATCCTAGACGGGTTGCAGGGGTGACTAAAACCATTCCCATTGCAGTCAGTTAGTTTGGACAACAGAATGGCAAGGGAGGTACTAAATTGATATTTACATATAAATCATGTACCATCAATAATATGAATTGAAACCTAGATATGAAAAAATAAAAAAAGTGAAAACTTATGAACTAAAATGATAATTAACCTTTAATAATATTTACTCAAAAAAATATGACCAAAGATGAGATCGATAATTATAAAGTTTAATCACCCCCACTCAGGAGAACAACGCCGTCAAAGTCGGTGCAAGTGGAATTAAATGTGAGTGGGGTCGCTCACCGAACCCAAGCGGCTCACATGAAGAAGAAAGAAATGGGGCTATTTAATAAGAGAAAGAGAAAATAGATTCAACAGTACTGAATAGTGACCCCATGCTCTGTCAATTTTGCAGAGTTAAATTCTTTTTAAAATACAAGTTATTTTTGAAAATTACATGTAACTAGGCCAATGCATATCGAGAAGTGATCTTTTTACAATTTTTTTTTTTTGGTAAATCTCTGCAGATACCCTTCTGCATGAGTATATGTATACGCTCAACTAATCGCCTTTTTTGTTGTAGTCTTCATTGAGTGCCAGAATTAAAGTGAAGCCGCGCTTTTTCTGCAAAATTAGGTGAGAGTTGCTCCTGTGAGAGAGAGAGAGAGAGAGACAGAAAGACAGACAGGGAGACAGAGACATTTGGCAAAGAGGAAAAAGATTGGTTTGTGGGTGTTTATGTTTACGTTATTGTTTGGCTTAATTCAATTTACAATTTACAAATGTCTTTTTCTTTTTCTTTTTTGTTGAAATTTTTAGTTGTGGTGGTGGTGGTGGTGTTAGCTCAATGCCTCCAACGACAATATTTATGGCAGTGGTCTCGCAAGCTGGTTGAGAAGGTCCACGGGAAAGAGATAACGAAATTCAACAGCCTGGGCTTGCCTTGCCATTTATTGCACTCCCTTTCATTGCTCCCTTATAAAAACTTTTCTTTTAGCTTCTTTTCCCTCACTCACACAATATTTCTCCTTTCTCTTCTTTTTTCCTCCTTCTTCACTTGCTTTCTTGGGTCGTTTCTCTGCTCTGTTTGGACGTGAGAATTTTCAAACACCCAAGCCCAGATTTATCGTTTTCAGTATAAATCCCATCTGGGTTTTGTTCCTATAGTCTATTTTGATCTGGGTTTTGTCTTTGACGTTCATCTTTCACGTTTTCAGCTTGCAAATCTTTTTGGTTTTTGTAGCTCCGGTGGAATAAATCCGCCGATCACATGGAAATAGCAACGGCATTGATGATCTTATCCGCCGTCGCGGCGTACTTGTCATGGTTCAGACTAATCTCGCGGTCACTGAAGGGGCCACGTGTCTGGCCTCTATTTGGAAGCCTGCCCGGGCTCATCGAGCACTCAAATCGCTTGCATGACTGGATCACGGACAACCTTCGCGCTTGCGAAGGCACGTACCAGACTTGCACGTGTGCATTCCCATTCCTGGCGAAGAAGCAGGGGCTCGTGACTGTCACATGCGACCCTAAGAACGTGGAGCGTATTTTGAAGGCCCGGTTCGATAATTACCCCAAGGGGCCTAATTGGCAGGCTGTGTTCCATGATTTGCTTGGTGATGGGATCTTCAATTCTGATGGTGACACGTGGCTGTTCCAGCGAAAGACGGCTGCACTGGAATTCACCACCCGAACGCTGCGCCAAGCCATGGCTCGGTGGGTGAGCACGGCCATCAAGCTTAGGTTTTGCCCTATTCTCAAGATGGCTCAGCTGGAAGCCAAGCCTGTTGATCTTCAAGACCTCCTGCTTCGGCTCACTTTTGATAATATTTGCGGCTTGGCTTTCGGCAAGGACCCGCAAACCCTCTCTCCAGGGTTACCAGAGAATGGCTTCGCCTTGGCTTTCGACCGAGCCACCGAAGCCACGCTTCAACGCTTCATTTTGCCGGAGGTTGCATGGAAGTTAAGGAAATGGCTCCGGCTGGGAATGGAAGTCAGCATGAGCCAAAGCCTCCAACACATCAACCAATACCTAACCAACATTATTGACACACGTAAGCACGAGCTAATGAGTCAGGAGCCAGGTGGTGGTGGGACCCCGCATGACGACCTACTTTCGAGGTTCATGAAGAAAAGGGGGTCCTACTCGGACCAATTCCTTCAATACGTGGTGCTCAATTTCATCCTAGCTGGACGTGACACGTCATCTGTCGCACTGAGTTGGTTCTTTTGGTTGGTAAGTCAAAACTTCAGAGTGGAAGAGAAAATCCTCATCGAGATCTGCACTGTCCTAACGGAAACACGAGGCAGCGACACGTCCATGTGGGTGGAGGACCCGCTAGATTTCGAGGAAGTTGACCGATTGATATACCTTAAGGCAGCATTGTCCGAGACCCTAAGGTTGTACCCATCAGTGCCTCAGGACTCGAAGCACGTTATTGCTGATGACATTTTGCCTAGTGGGACATTTGTGCCGGGAGGCTCATCAATCACATATTCAATATATGCAATGGGGCGGATGGAGTCAATATGGGGTGAAGATTGCCTAGAATTCAAGCCTGAGAGATGGTTATCCCTAGATGGCAAGAGAATGGACGCACAAGATTCCTATAGATTTGTAGCGTTCAATGCAGGTCCAAGAATTTGCTTGGGGAAAGACTTGGCCTACTTGCAAATGAAGTCGATTGCGGCGGCGCTGCTGCTGCGGCACCGGCTGACAGTGGCAACGGGGCACCGCGTGGAGCAAAAGATGTCATTGACATTGTTCATGAAGTATGGGCTCAAGGTTGATGTGCACCCAAGAGACTTGAACCCTATATTGGAGAAGATTAGCATTGATAAAAATGCTTTCACTAACGGTAACTATAATGGGGTTGATTAGTTTTGGGTGGATCCATAAGAGTAGTATACTTTTTTAGCTGTGATTCATGACAGATGCCTTCAATCACTGATAAAATTCAGTGGTGGTGCATGGGCAGGGTAGTCATGAGGGTGTCTTTCATGGTAAATAATGTGTAATTGGCATCTTTCAAGTTTGCTTTGCAAGTTGTTATATGTATAATTTACTATATAAGTATATATTTCTCAGGTTTAAAAAGGAATAAATATTTAAGCAGAGGGATGGGAGCTGCTACCAATGATCACCTTTGACTCTTTTTGCATTTTTCTTTTCTTTTTCTTTTTTTTTGTCTTTTTATTATTATTATTATTATTATGATGCATTTATTATTATTATTTATATATATAAAAAATTTAAATTTTTAAGAAACAATAAATTTAATATTTTTTTTCTTTGTCGTGGTCCCTGATTGATATATATATTTGTGAACATGTGTCCATGTGCGCATTTATTTTTTCTATTCAATTCAAAATGGAAAGGGAAAATGAGAAATGAAAGATTATAATAAATAAAATACAAAAAATAGGTCGGCAACCCAATAAAAGCCCCAAGACCAAAAGACAGTGCAATAAAATACAATTATTAAAAATTAGTTAAATAAATGACCACGATTTGGCCACAAGGGGCGGTTTAAGGAGGCAATCTAGAAGCGGAAGTACCTCCTACACAACACCTAGTTTAGCAATTGAAGAGAATTCAAAGAGAGGTGCATGACCAGCATAGACCCTAGCAAAGGGCCACTTCCCCTCTTGAAGTAGGTATATGCTGTGTCTTTCATTATAGGGCTTCTTGATAAAGTATATTCCTCTTTTGATGTGAAGCCGATAGTTGTATCAACTTTCTGCGCAAAACCCTAAAGTATTTAATACTTTTAGACAAGAATATGAATGACTTGCACGAATTATGCAAACTCTAGTTGTCACATCAATTATTAAACATGTATAATAACACCCTAATTTTTGTTGCGTGTACGAACACAACCAACGAAAAATGCTACAACGTCTACCATTGTCATTGTGAGGTCTTTTGATCGAGTGGCATTTGTTTTTTTATTTTTTAAACAAAAAATTAAATCAAAAGCTTTCGTGAAAAAAGATATATGCATTTTTTTGAGAACGAGAGACAAAAGGGATGCGGGAGTCAGAATAACTAGTTTTTTTGGTTTAATTTTTGGGTTAAATACTTAATACCTCCATGGGGTTTGATAACTTTTTTTTTAAAAAAAAAAAATTTTTTTTTAGGGTTTGGTTTTTATCACAAGAGGTCCCTGTAGTTTTGATAAATGATCAAGTTAGTCCCTTCGTCAGTTGACCGTTAATTGACCTAACGGAATTCCACGTGGACTAATCATATATTGACACATGACACCTACTCAATTTTTTTTTTTTAAATAAAAAAAAGGAAAAATAAATTGAGTAGGTCACCCCCATCCGGCCACCCTCATTTGGCCGGATGGGGGTGGCTGAAACCATGCCCACTGGGTGCTGGGGGTGGCCGAGCCACCCTGTTGGTGCCCAAGGGGGTGGCCGAGCCACCCCCATCCGACCAGATGGGGGTGGCTCCCAATTTTTTTTCCTTTTCTTTTTTTTTTTTAAAAAAAAAAATTAAGTAGGTGCCACGTGTCAATATTTGATTGGTCCACGTGGAATTCAGTTAGGTCAACTAACGGAGGGACTAACTTAATCATTTATTAAAATCACAGGGACCTCCTGTGATAAAAACTAAACCCAGGAGGAAAAAAAATAATGTTATCAAACCCCAAGGGGTATTAAGTATTTAACCCTTAATTTTTTTTTTTAAAAAAAACAAATGCCAGCTCAGCCAGGACCCCAAAAGAACAACGGTAGAAGTTGTAGCATTTTTTCAAACCAAAAACCTTTTAAAAAATAATTGAAAAAAAGTAGAGATTATAAGTAAATAATGGTAGCAAAATTTAATGCAGTTTGGCTGTGTTGGGCAAAATTTAATGTCAAAGGAAGTGGGCTAGCATCGGTATAATGGTATGTAAATGTGGATAAGCTTGTGAAATTTATGATGAGGGATTAAATATTAATAAAGTAGGACCTCTGACACGTCATGAGTTTGGTCCCATGTTATGGTCCACTAATATACCCTAATTATATGAAAATAAAGTGGCAATAATTAAGAAACTTGGGAGAGAAGGAATTGAACTTGCGAGAGAAGGAATTGGAGCATTCACATTGGGTAGCTTGAAAAAATACCAAAAATATATTCTTACTCGGTCAGTCATTTTGGCTAAAGATTTGATTAGCTGATTCTCTTTCTTCTTTGAGAATAATAAAAATAAATAAATAAATAATATTTTAAATAAAATAGCGAATGTGAAACGGTAAAATGTTGATTTGGATGTATGTATTTTGAAAAAAATCAGTAGCTAAAATATACATTTTTAGCTAAACATTTGCTGAGTTAGATGTGAATACTTAGAGCACTCATTTTGGGCTAGTCAAAATAACTATTTTGGCAAGTTGCATAGCAAAAAATACTATAAAAAAAATGCTCCACATCCGTCTCAACAAAATGGTTAAATATTTTTTGGGTTGTTGTAGTGCTACAATTTATATTAATAAAAAATTAAAAATGAATCTTTCTTTTCTTTGATAAAAGGTAAAGTAGATAACGAAATATTATTTTAAATGAAAAAGTGAAAGTTGATGGCTAAAATATCGAGCCTGATTGAAAAAATTGATAATTTTAGCTAAATATTTGTTGAACTGGATGTGAGTACACTCTTTAATGCTGTAAAAAAAACTATAGAAAACAGTTCATATTTAACGTCACTCTCTCTTATTTTTTATGGAAAACTTAAAATTAAATCTAGACCATTGAAAAATATACAGGACATCTCTCATGCATTTTGTTTACCGCAATATTATATATGTTGATTGAATATATCTTATGGATAGCTTGTTATTGATGTTGGTTATCAATTGACAGATAACTAATTAGGAAAAGTCCATATTTCCATTAATTGTTCTAATGACTTATGATTTTACTTTTGATTAACTTGATCAGTCACTTTCTCATCCTAATTATTACATGCAAGTAAGGTATCAAGTGCTTGAACAATGTTTTATGTCCCCCTCCATGGGTAACCGGTGGGGTTGTCACCATTTATCTTAAGTTATTGTGACGTTTGGCAACATGAGATTAACATAATATCAATATCAATATTAATTTTGGTTTCGTCATTTCCAATTTTAGTTCGAATTGATCGAACATGTGTCTTAATTTCAACGAGTACAATTTAGGTGTGTATCTTGCGTGGACACAAATTTTCTCTTAATCAGTTTGGAAGAAATTTCTTTCAACCCGCTCTAATAAATTGTAAGTGTCTTTTAACATGTTTGAATTCTTAAAAAATTAATGTTTGAATTTCTAAGTTAATATAAGAGTACATTCGTATATATGCATCTTATATGTTAGAAAACGCTTAACACGCTTATTGACTGGAGTAGATTATAAGAAATTTCTTCCGAATCCATTTTGGGTAAAGTTTACAAGTATGCAAATAATATACAATTTTCCATTTCGTGTGCAGAAGAGGCTACTACTTTATTTCGTTTAGGATAAGCACTCCATGTGTGGGTTTGTAATTTGAGCAAAAAATATTAATAATGAGTTATAACTTACAAGTACGAAAAGTTTTCTTTTATTCTTTATTTATTTATTTATTTTATTTTTTTGTCAACATGCCTAATTGATAGAGGAACTCGAAGACTATAGATTGGTTCATGCACATTCTAAGAGTATTTAAAGTAGAACTTTAGCTTCTATTTTTTTTATACACACTCTAATATATTTTATATTATACTCTTTATTTATTTTTTAAATATTATTTTGTGCGGAAAAGAGTGTGAAAAAAAGGAGGCTAGAGTAAAAGAAATAAAGTGAGAGAAAAAATAATAAACAAAGTTTATAGTGTGAATAATGAATAAGTTAATAAGCCTATTTACTGTTTACATTGTATGAAACAAAGTGAAATAGTCTATTCAGCTGGAGTCGAAAAGGCACTCATAATAGTCAAATTTGACAATTACTAGGGATTTAGCTATGCAGATGCTCTAAGAACCCAAGTAGGATTTTGCTTCAAGTACAACATCACTAACATGTGAATAAAACACAATTTTATGAGTTTTTTATTTTATTTTATTTATTTATTTATTTTTATTTTATAAATGAATAAATTTGAATTAGTTTATTATTGAATCAATCATAAAACAGAAATCAATTAAATCAAGAATGTCGTTACAAGGCTCGGCTACAAACTACGTACTAGGATCTTCATAAAGCATTCTCAATGAAATAGCCAAATGTTACTTTTATATAAAATAGCTCTTCAAATGTTTAAAAAATCTCATACATTGAATTAGCTAAAAGAAAATGTAAAATAGATATTTAATTGGAAGAGCTAAAAAATAAAAAGCTAAATGAAGCAGCACTTTTCAAGGGAGCTATTTTATTTTTCATTGTTTCTCACATGTTTTCTCTTTTTCTCAAATATTTTCCTACTTTTTCTCTGCATGTTCTTTTTTTTTCCAAAATTTTTCCCATTTTTCCTTTCACATGTTATCTTTTTTTCAAAACTTAGAGCATTCCCAATAGAGGAGCCATAATTTTATGTAAAATAGCTTCTCAAAACTCACTTTTATATAGTTTAGCTAAGAGTTTGTTTGTGATTGCGTTTGAGAAATAGAGCTTTTAAGTCAAAAAGAACTTTTGGGCAAAAGCTTCATTTTTAAGCTTTTGTCAGAAGTGCTTTTTTTTTTGTGTGGCTATTTTTAGGCTTTTTAGACCCTTAAAAGCGCATTTAATTTTTTTACCAAATGAATACATTTTTCTTCAAACGGGCTTTTTTGAGTGTTTTTTTTTTTTTTTTTGAAGAGAATAGAGATTTCTCATTAATGAATCAATCAGATGGAGTAGAGACCTCCGACATCACAGCATCACAAATACACTCTGGCGGCACTAGTTGCCATGAATTATTCACACAATTCTTCACTGCAAAATGCGCTAGGAGATGAGCCACGTTGTTCCCCTCCCTTCGAACAAAAGAGACCTGCCGTTGATGAAGGTGTTGTAGCTTCACCTTTATGTCTGCAATTACATGCCCCATCCAACTATAATCTGCTTGCTCTGAGGTTACTGAGTCAATGACAGCTTTAGCATCTCCTTCAAAGTGGACGTGATCCAGACCCAGCTCGCGGCAGAATTGCACAGCCAAAAGAAAAGCCTGCGCCTCAGCTGCTGCCGGGACCAAACTCCCCTTCTGGACCTCACACCTTGCTGCCACCATGCTGCCCTGTGAATCTCTGATCACCACGCCCAGCCCCATCCAGCCCGACTTCCTGTCCAAAGCAGCATCCCAATTAGCTTTTACCCATCCCTACAAAGGAGCAGACCATCGTACTCCAGCCGGTTCCCCACTGAGAGGCATACTCTGTTCTCCCCGATCCTGGGCCAAATTAAATTCCTGAATAGCCAACTCAGTTTTTTCCATGAGAAATTTAGGGTATGAGAATAAACCCCCATGAACCAACTCATTTCTTCGCAGCCAAATTCTACGTGCCAGACCCACAAATTGGCACAGCACCTCCTGAGAACAACTCTCAAACAGGGACGTTACCACCTGTAGAAATTCTGGCCCCGCAAAATAGCTCTTTTGAAAAATTTTGTGCCCCCATAGCCCACACGTCCATAGCCGACGCACATTGCCACAAAATATGGAAACTCGTCTCAACTTCAAGACCACAAACTGGGCATAGAGGGTCTGAAATTATCTTTCTCTTGTTAAAAGCACTTTTAGGCTCCTCAAACGTAATCCCAAACAGGCCCTAAGCCATTTTTAAATGTCTCTACATCCGATTAGCTATATTTCTATCTATTCTATTAAAATATTTTTAAAAGTAAGAAAAATTTTGGAAAAAAGAGAACATGTGAGAGGAAAAATAGGAAAAGTTTTGGGAAAAAGAGAACATGCATAGAAAAAGTATGAAAAGATTTGGGAAAAAGAGAAAATAAGTGAGAAACAATGAAAAATAAAATAGTTCCCTTGAAAAGTGCTGCTACATTTAGTTTTTTTTTTTAACTCTTCCAATCAAATATCTATTTTACATTTTCTTTTAGCTAATCCAATGTAGAGGTTTTTTTTCAACATTTGAATAGCATTTTAGATAAAAGTAACATTTGGCTCTTCCATTGGAAATGCTCTTAGTCCTTTATATTTATAAGGGTAAAATTGTAAATTAAGATCTTCTCCAATTCAAATAATATTCAGTAATATTGGATGAGTATTTGTTTCACATCAAAAAGTGAAAAGACAAAACTACCCCTCTAATATAATTAAGTGGATATTTATCAAATTCAAATGAACTAGAGAAAATCATGTTCCTAAAATTGCAAGTTCAAATATTTTTAGACAATTTTGTCATTCTTTTTTTTCTTTTTTTTTTTTTTTTTTTTTTTTAATATTGTCATTCTAATATAAATAACTATACTCTCTAGTTCATTTTTAACTGAATCCTTTTGGACAAACTACATGCTCCCTCTCATCCCATCCAATTGGGTTGACGTCGCTATCGGTTTTTTTTTTTTAAGCTGATCCATGGGCTTCACATTCTCAGCCCACGGAAGCCCAGTAGTCATTACTCCAAAAACAAAAAGAACTCCAAAACCCGCGCGCTTGTACGGTTACCATCGCTAGGGTTTTTCGGGAAGAAGGAAAGAACTCTTCACTCTCCGAAAACTGTAAGTTTTCCCGCCAAATTCTCTCTTCAAATCCTTCGATTCTTCTGCACCGGCATTTTGATTCTTCGAAAAATGTAGAAATGACATTTCTGTTCAACTGATTTGTGATTTGGCTTTAGAGTTCAAAATCTTGAACATTTTTGTTGGAATGTAGTGTATATTTCATTCAAATGAAAGAATTTCTTGTTTTTTTCTCAGGTATTTTGATCACACTCTGCTTGCAAAGAAAGAGGCCTGGTAATCGTATGAGAGAATGGTGGAAGCAGACGGAGTTGAAAACCTTGAATTTGAGTGGGGTAGAAAGGAAGGAGTTGGTGGGGAAAAGAAGAAAGCTGTCAAGTTTTATCAATCTTTTACTTGTAATTATGAACTTTATGATTGCGTTTATTTGAAGGCAGAACAAGCTGAACCCTATATTGGTAAACTCATAGAAATTAGGGAGGAGCTTGACAAGACAAAGGCAGTGAAGGTTCTATGGTTTTTACGTTCTTCGGAGATTCTAGAATATATTGCGATCGAAGACACAGCCGAAAATGAGTTATTTTTGGCTTCTTGGGATGGTGAATGCCTTTCAACTGTTGTTCCTTTGGTAATTGAATTCTGGAAATATCTTAACATTTTTCCCTCTTTTTCCTGTATATCCACTATTTATTGCCTTTAGCACTTCAATGTCATAACGATTTTTTATTTTTTATTTTTTATTTTTATTTGGGAAGTTTTTGGGGAAGGTGTATTTATAGTTTGACATGTTTATATATCAATTGAAATTATTTTTTTTCCCCTCTTTTTCCTTCCTGTATATCCACTATCCATTGCCTTTAGCACTTCTATGACATAGCTGCTTCTAGTGTTATTTTAGAAATGGTTGGTTTCTATATTATTATTATTATTATTTATTATTTATTTTTTTTGTAAATTGGGGAAGGTGTATTTATAGTTTGACATGTTTATATATTAATTGAAATTCTTCTTTTTACCGAATGCAGTATAATTCAACTGAAACACGTATTTATAAATTGACATTTGGTATGTCAATGTATAGAAGCTAATGACATGAAAACAAGATATAGTTGGTGGCTTGGAGTTGCTTGGAATGTTTCAGTTGAAGTGAATCAGTTTTTACTAATTGTTTATACGATAAATCAGGACACAATTACTGGAATATGCAATGTTGTTTGCACGTCAAAGGACAGTAGAAATCCACAACCTTCAGATGAAGAACTTCGAGCAGCTGACTTTATATTTTACCGTGCCATTGACATTCGGCGCTGTGAAATCCTGGATAAAATAGGGGAAAAAGTAGCTGGGATTGAAGGTATAACTTTTTCTTTCTTACTTTGTTTGTTATTTTATTTTATTTTATTTTTTTATTTTAATTACTTGACAGTCCCTGTAGTTTCCAATTAGTTGCTTCTTGTTCAATGGTTGAACCAACCTCTTATTTGTTCATTGGTTTGTATTTTTGCAGTTAAATTTATGTTTAACAGATTGGATCTTCGGAAGCCCAGTATTGTTCTGAATCTTGATTCAGACAAGAAAGGAGTTGGTGGAAATGCTGTAGCAAGTAATGAAACAGAGGTTCCTTCCAAGAAAAACCTATCTACAGAGCACACAACCCTAACGTCAAAAGGAATTTCTATTGATTCTCTAGGTAAAGAACATGCTGATTCAAATGCTGCATTGGTTAAACAGAAATCTTCACTTAGAGAGAAGCCTGCTTCCACTGTAGGTGTAAAAATTGCTGAAATGGCTCAAAGTAACTATAAAATGGAGAATATCTGCAGTTACCAGGCCAAATCAAGGTCTAAAGTTAGAGAAAATACAGACTCCAAAGCTTCTCTTGATAAACAGAAATCTTCACTTAGAGAGCACCCTTCTTCTAGCGTAGGTGTAGAGTCAGAAATTTCTAAAACTAACAATCGGCTGGACAATATTCCCAGTGACAACACTGCATCAAGGTCTGAAGATGATTCTATCAAGTGCGAGGGTAAAGTTGGTAATATTCTTGTGAGACAGGGCAAAGTTGGTAAGGTTGTTGTCGGATTTGAGCAGAAAGTAAAATCTGCTAAGGATTGTGGTGAACTCCAGTATAGGGCGTCTAAGAAGGCAAAATTTGATAGTTCTGTTAAAGTATTTTATGATAAGAATGAGTTGGATGGTAATGATCTAAAGGCTTTAGCAACTATAACTGCTTCTGAAGATAAACTTAGACTAAAGTCTGCGAAGGATTCTCAAGGGGCTGAGAAGGGCCCTTCTAAGAAGCTGCCTGATGGGAAGACAAAACTTTCTGGTGGGAAGTGGCATAAAGCATCTCCAAGACAGTCTTCAGACGTGGACAAAAAAATGGAAGTTACCCGAAGACCAAATGTGGTAAGTTGTATCACTTTCTCAAATAAATTATTTTCTTTGATAGGATCATAGGTTGGATAGATTCTAGTTTCCTACTGGATGTTTTGATTTATAAGGTATTTATAAATAAGGTTATATCACTTGAATCATCTTCATCATATATAAAAATATTTTAGTGTGCTTTCCTGTTCAGCAAATCCATGGGACTTGCTCATGGATAAAAATTGTTGAGATAAAATAATTATAGGATCACCAATGAAGCAGAAAAATAGCAGAATAGTAAAATAACAACCAGTCACACAAGACACTAAGATTTAAATGGTTCGGCTTAACAAGCCTACATCCACTGGCGGAGATGATCCAAGAGAAATTCATTAACAAAAGGTGAAATACAAAGAGTAATACAAACAAAACCACTCAAACCCAAAAGCCCCAATACACCCAAGCTCACAAATACACCAAAGAGAAATTAATCTCTTAATTCTCTAAGAGTTGCTGCCTCTCTCTCTATTTCTCTACACCACACGGAGGTGCTGCCCTGCTGCTTCTCACATAAGAGCTGCTGCCCTCTCACCTCACTTTTCTTACACACAATGAAGCTGCAGCACCCTCACTTAATGGCCGAATGAGAGCTTCAATATATACTGCTAAAAGTCGGCCAAGGTGCTTCACAATTAAAGAAAAACTGCTGTGTGGTTCAAGTGCTTCACGGTGAAGCAAACAAAATGCTTCTCTGTTAAGTAAGCTAAAGAGACAAAACATGGAAGTAAAAAAAAAACCATGAAGCTGCAACCAAAGAGTAAAAGGGGTGGGGCCCACCATAATACTTGTGAAATGCAAGTCATTATCCAACAATCTCTAGCTTGACTTGAATTTCATCAAGTCCTAAACACAAATCTCCTCATGACATCTCCTCCAACACGCCGAAGGGCAATCACAAGCTACAAACAACAATCAAATCCAAGCAACTCTTGAACTTGAGAACCGAAACTGGCTTAGTCAACATATCCACTGGATTTTCCTCATAAACAATTTCCTTCAATGCGATATCTCCTCGTGTCACAACTAGATCACCAGCATCATCTGAATCGACATACCCAATGACACTAGAACCAATACCACTGTTTATGTCAAAGACTGAACCAACATCCGTAGCACCCCGTAAATAACAGAGTATCCATTTCACTACTGGCCAATGAACCTTGCCAAGACTAACAACACTGACTGCCTGTGAAACATCTGGACGAGTGCACACCATAACACACATGATGCTCCCAAATGCACTAGAGTAAGGTACATGTGAGACATGAAAAGCTCTTCCTCCTCACTTTGTTGTGCTAACATTGCTGATAGTCTAAAATTATCTGAAAGACACATCAGCTGAATTTGTCACCGTATTGCCCTGAAGAAAGTAGAGGCCATCAATCTTGTTACCTTCCATCACAACCAATGAGCCTTTCTTAACCCGAATGACTCCACCTTCACCAGAATACTCGTATCCAAGGGAGTCTAAAATGCCCAAAGAAATAAGATTTTTCTTCAAATCTGGTATGTGTCGAACATTCTTCAAAGTTCTTATGATTCCATCATGCATCCTTATTCTGACTGCACCAATACCAATAATCTTGCAGGCGACGCCATTTCCCATCAAGACTGAACCACCATTGACTAACTCATAATTAATAAATCAATCCTGTTTAGGGGACATATGAGAAGTACATGCAGTATCAAGGATCCACTTGTTGTTAAGACAATCATCTGAATCGGTAATTGCAAGGACAAATTCTGAATTGTCAGAATTTCCTTCGACAACACCAGTCACATAAGAGGAATTTAGCTTATCACCTTCCTTATTTTTCAACTTCGGACACTCGGATTTATAATGCCAATACATTTTACAATAGTAACACTTAACTCTGTTCTTCGAATTGAACTGTGATTGGGCTCCTTTATCTGAGTCTTTCTCATTCGATCGACCTCTAAAATTAGAGAAAAACGACCCCTAACAAATAAACCCGCTACTTGATTCTCACTACCTTTACCATTTAATCTTGTTCTTAACCCCATAAAGTTCAAAGCAGATTTAACATCAACTAAGGAGATGGTATATTTACCGTACAACATTGAATTAACAAAATTATCAAACAAATCCGGCAGTGAACACAACAAAATCAGGGCTTGATCCTCATCATCTATTTAATATCAATATTTTTCAAATCCAAAATAATTCTATTAAAGTCATCAAGATGATCACAAAGAGGTATACCTTCCTGCATCCTGAGGGTATACCGTTGCTTCAAAAATAAACGGTTAGCGAGAGACTTCTTCATGTACAAGCTTTCTAACTTTTTCTAAAGTCCAGCAGCAGTTTCTTCATCAGTAACTTCTCTAAAAACTCCATCTGAAAGAGACAACAAAATTGCATTGTGGGCTTTTTTTTCAAGTTCCTTCCTTTCCTCCGTTGATGATGTTGATAGCACCCCTCCATCCAAAATCTTTTCCAAGCCTTGTTGTCACAACAAAGCCCGCATCTTGATACGCTAAAGACTGAAACTATTTTGACCATCAAATTTCTCTACTTCATATTTTACAGTAGCCATCCCGCAAAATAAATACTCAAGCTCTTGATACCAGTTTGTTGAGATAAAATAATTATAGGATCACCAATGAAGCAGAAAAATAGCAGAATAGTAAAATAACAACTAGTGACACAAGACAACAAGATTTAAGTGGTTCGGCTTAACAAGCCTACATCTACTGGCGGAGATGATCTAGGAGAAATTCACTAACAGAATGTGAAGTACAAAGAGTAGTACAAACAAAACTACTCAAACCCAAAAGCCCCGATACACCCAAGCTCAAACACACAAAAGAGAATTAAATTACAAAAGAGAAATTAATCTCTTAATTCTCTAAGAGCTGCTGCCTCTCTTTCTCTCTATTTCTCTACACCACACGGAGGTGCTGTCCTGCTACTTCTCACAAAAGAGCTGCTGCCCCCTCACCTCACTTTTCTCACACACAACGAAGCTGCAGCACCTCACTTAATGGCCGAATGAGAGCTTCAGTATATACTGCAAAAAGTCGGACAAGGTGCTTCACAATTAAAGAAAAGAATTCTTCCTCTTGAAGAAAGCTGCTTTGTGGTTCAAGTGCTTCATGGTGAAGCAAACAAAATACTTCTCTGCTAAGTAAGCTAAAGAGACAAAACGTGGAAGAAAAAAAAAAAAACCACAAAGCTGCAACCAAAGAATAAAAGGGGTGGGGCCCACTATAAGACATGTGAAATACAAGTCATTATCCAACAAAAATATTTTAGTTGCAATGATGTTTGGATGCTTCAGACAATATTATTTATGCCATTATTGCTTGTCAAGGGATGTGCTTATGGTTGCCCTTTAGTGCCTGCTTTGTTGTTCTTTACATGAAAGTTCTATTCAAGATGAGATCCAGTTCTTACAATTCTCGTTTCCTACATGTTGACAGGATAGAAGCACATGGTTTAGGGGACTTGTAAGTTATTCTTTTTCCCTCCAATTGCATATTCTTAAATTTCATTTACATAATAGTTTTGGTCATGAATCTCAATAAATTTCAGATTTGTTTTAGACATGTTGGTTTCATTGCCATAATTCTGTATCTTTGCCTACATTACTTATCAAAAAAAAAATTCTGTATCCCTCTCTCTTTGACAAGGAGCATAGAAACAGGATTTAGTAAGCATTAGAATCTGAAGTACTGACATGGATGACATTAGTTGAATCTAGAGTGAGACAGTTTAGACTAATCTATGAATTGTCTAATATATCGCCAGCCCTGGGAAGACAGAATGAAAACTGCTTATGAGCAAGGAACACTAGTTCTGCTTCAAAATTTGAATCCGGCTTATACTTCAACCGAAGTTGAGGTACTACTCATTCTGAAGCTTTGGTTTTTTACAGGTTATATCTTCTTGCTGGGCTTAATTATGATTTTGTGCTTGGTATTGTAATTACTGTAGAAAAAATAAAAAAAACATGCAAGTTTTTTTGCAAGAGACATCTTTCTTCTTTTAATCTCGGTCATATGCTTAAAATAAGTTGTGTTTTTTTAATTGTTCCATCTTTTTGGTTAAGATTGCCACTTCATACACTGTTGTTGTTTTTCATTTTTTTATTCTTTTTTCTTTTTCCTCCAATTTGAGAATGTTTTATCCTATTTCAATAGTGCATTAAATTATTTACCAGGATATTGTTTGGCATCACTTCAAGGAAAGTTGCAAAGCAAAGATGATTCAGCGGACTTCAATTTCTAGCCCGCACTGTGGTATGAAGAAAGATAACTGCTGTGTTTGTTAATGATTTTGAAAACAACTTTTTTTTTTTTTTTTTGAAGAAGTTTTTTATATGGCAAAAAGTTGAGAATTGTTTTCGATGGGGTCCACATTTGGAAAGTGTTTTCTATGCGATCCACGGAAGAAAGTTGTTTGGCAAACTTTTTGAAAGGTGCTTTGTGTTTTCAAAGAAACAAACATTGAAAATGTTTATTTTGAGAAAAACAAATGCTTATTTTTTCAAGTGTGGTGGGTGACTTCTTTTTATTTTATTTTATTTGTTTTTATTTTTATAAATAATTCAATCCCTTTAGAAAGCATAGAGGGGGGCAACTATAGGACATAAGAAGTATACAAGATAGGACCCTATTAGGGAGACAAAGAAGAACAAAAGTTCAAAGATTCTGAAAAATTAGAAAAATGCAGACTATTGTATACCGCTATCCTTGTATAAAGGGTTTTGAACATCACGTTCTTTAGCTCTACCGCCGAAATCTCGTGATCTTCAAAGCTCATTGTGTTCTTCTCCTTCCAAATGCACACATTAAGCAAAAAGGTGCCATCCTCCTTACTTCTAAAATGTTACGGGTCCCCAACTTACTTGTCCAACATGCCAACAACTCAATTACCCTACTAGGTATGACCATTCTACACTAAAAAGATATAAAATGAAAGCCATAATTCTTTAGCCACTTCATAGCGAAGAAGAATATGATTTATGAATTCTTCACTCTTGCACATACAATACCATTCGACCATTATGCACATGCAAAGTCAAGATCTTCCCAAGTGTTGCCATCCATGCAAAGAACGCCATTCTCGAAGGAACTTTAATTCTCCAAGTACTCTTCCAAAGAAATGGGGAACCAACCGGAATGGACAACGCATGATAAAAGGACCTTACTTCAAACTTTTGCCTTTTGGAGGGGATCTGACATATTTTATTCTCATCGTGTTGTCTCAATTGATAGAATACAAAAGAGCAAAGAAAGAAGTGACCAAGTCCACCTCCCAGTCCTGCACTAGGCCAGTATAAGATAGGTTCCATTGAAGATTTCCATTAATGAACTATGTATGATCTGCCCTCCCACGCCTCATAATGCGCAATACTAAACAATTTCAGAAAAAGTTTCCTTAAGGGGTTGGTCTCCACATTACAAATCATGCCAAAACCTGATCTTGGACCCATCTCCCACCTCATATCTAACAAAACTCAAAAAAAAAAAAAAAAAGAAAAAATCTCCACATGGTGGTTGACTTCTTATGAAAAAATAAAAAAATAAAATTAGAGAGGCGTCTGTGTGGTGTGGCTCTCTATTCTGTTGGTCTAACCTGATGGGGTGGTCAGATAGCCACATTTGTCTTGTTGCGGTGACCACGCAACAACCTCTGACCAAGACAGAGGTGGCTGCACATCCACTTTTATCTGGTTGGGGTGGCTGCGGCCACTCCTATCTAGTTGAGGTTGTTAAAATATATATAAAATATAAAATACTAAAATATAAAAAAGAAAGAAAAGAGAGCGGAAGCGGAGAGAGACGTATGAGTTACATCTTGTATATTCACTATATCAATCAATATTACATAACTCTCTATTTATAGAGAGACAATGAGTAGTGACCAAGAAACCCAAATTAAACCCTAAAATACATAAGGAAAGAAATAAACCCTACATTACAAATTAAATAACGGAAATATAAAATATTATAACAAAGGAAATAATATATTCTAACATCCCCCCTCAAACTCAAGGTGTAAGCTTGAGTTTGGAAAAGAGAATAAATTGAAGGCATCTGAAGTCGATGGTTGGATCAAGACAATGCCGGCGAGAAAGGCTGAAAGTGACGGCCGGAGAAATACCGGAGAATAGAGACAAGCTGCTAAAAGAATCCGGTTAAGGCCAAGCCGCAACTGACAATGACGGTCGAAGAACGAAAACTAGTCATTAAATCCCTTGAAGGGCCAAACCACATTGTGCTAGGGTTCGCCAATAACAAAGACGAGAAAGGCTGAAAGTGACGGCCACAGAAATACCGGAGAACGTAGACAAGCCACTAAAAGAATCCGGTGAAGGGCCAAGCCGCAACTGACAATGAGGCCGGAGAACGAAAACTAGCCGTTAAAATTCCCGTGAAGGGCCAAAACCGCATTGTGCCAAGATTCGCTAATGAATAAAGCCGTGGATCGCAACAGAATTAAGAGATCATCAGAAGAGAATGCTAGAAAACGCCATAGAAACATCATAAGACTTTTATTGAAAGCCACAGAAACAGAAACGTGACTCTGATACCATGTTAAAATATATATAAAATATAAAATACTAAAATATAAAAGAGAAAGAAAAGAGAGCGGAAGCGGAGAGAGACGTATGGGTTATATCTTGTATATTCACTATATCAATCAATATTACATAACTCTCTATTTATAGAGAGACAATGAGTAGTGACCAAGAAACCCAAATTAAACCCTAAAATACATAAGGAAAGAAATAAACCCTACATTACAAATTAAATAACGGAAATATAAAATATTATAACAAAGGAAATAATATATTCTAACAGAGGTGGCCGCATGGCCACCCGTTTCCTTCGTTGAGGGTGGCCATGTGGCCACCTTTCTAATTTTGTTTTTTATTAATTTTTTTTTCAAAGTAATAAGTCAACCTCTACCTCTAAAATAAATACTGAGCTAATCTGTTTTCTCAAAATATTTCTATAAGAAAGTGCTTAAAGTTTTCTAAAAAGTGTTTTGTGTTTTGAGAAGTGAGTTGTTTGTTAAATGTTTTCAGAAAAGTGTGTTTTTGAAAACAGAAAACATTTATTGAAAAGTTTAACAAACATAGCCATTACAATTACCTTACTATTATTGTCAAGTAACTGAGCTTGTTTCTTTCTTTTTTTTCCCTCTTTGGAACAATGAAATGAGGATGTCTTGAAAATTCATCAGAAAATGATGTGTTTTGTTTGTAAATCGAAGCACAAATGAAATGACATTGTCAGTACTGTCTAAAACTCAATTATGATATGGTAGTTTGTCGGTGTTGTAGGTCAAGCTTTCGTTATATTCAAAACAAGGGTAGCGGCAGAGATGGTTGTTAGAAAGTTAGACAAGGGCTGCCTATTACTATCAAGTGGGAGGTACTTATGCAAGTCCAATTAATCATCAGTGCCTTATATCAACTAGTTGGTGTCATCAACAGGACTCCTGCTTTGCCATTTTCCATTGTCAAAAGTTTTTCTTGTAAAGCATGATGTATAAATTCTCTTGTACTTGTACTCATTCTTTTTTTAAAAAAAAAAGAAAAAAATTTCTTCAATGTCCTTCTCCTTTGATGAGAACCTAATGAATACTTCAGAAGCCCTAGGACTAACTTTACGTGCCACTACTTGGGGAAACTTACCATCTCCTATCTGACCAGTGTCTATCTTCAAGGATAGCATTGGGCTTGAAACTCCGAGTAGAGATAATAATATCCTGGGGAAGGAGGAGGTAGTTCTTTTGGTGCTACTCCCCTTCTGGTGGCAGTTCCTCTGGTCTTGTTGCTGGTAACCTCTTAGCATCTTGTGACAAATGTACTACTTGGCCAGTTAGCCTCTATCATTGTGGCATGGCTGCTTTCTATGTTTCGGCATCTGTAGGCTGTCTTGTTGCTGACCAACCTGGATATGATATTAGCTCATCTTCTAATATTTGGTTTACCTGTGTAATATGGTGAAAATTCTATATGTGGGTTGCGTTGCTGCTGACTGACCTGGATATGATAATTAGCTCACCCACCTAGTATTTGGTACTTGTGTAATATGCTGAAAATTCTAGCATTGGGATAGGCCCTCCAAAATATGTTGGAATTTGAACCTTTTTGCTCCTTGAGCTGACTTAGAGCTTTTAGCTTATAGTTAGTACTTCCTTCAGCTTAGCTAAGTTATATAAGAAATGGAGAAAAAAAAAACTGAAAAATAAAGAAATTCAAGGTTGTCTCCTTTTCTGCGGGATCTATCTTAATTAGCTCTTCCTTATAACTTCAGGTCTTCTAGAATCTTTACTTAGGGATGTGCACAGACCCTGTCAGTGTTGGAAACAGCTCTTCTAGTTCCGTCTTTGCCGGAGTGAGAAGAGTTAGAAATCCTTTGATGTTGGTGATTTCCAGTCCACCTCTGCCTCTGAAATATCAGTCAGTTAGAATGGTCGGAAATGGTTTTCAAAGCCAAAGAACATATCTTTGTCTTCAAAGATGAAGAACAACGAAGACAAACAGGTCTTTGACTGCCCGACTCTTCGTCTTCGAAGAGGAAGATAAACGACGACGAAAGGTTGAACAAGTCTTCGATTCTTCATCTTTGAAGACGAACAAATCTCCATCTTCTCTGGTGGTGATAATACAAATGAAGAAGAATGGCGACAACAAGGAGGAACAACAACGATAATTAGGAGAAAATGTTTGTGCTTTATGAGAGATTGAGAAAGGAGATTTGAGACTGAGATTCTGAAAAGGAAGATTCGAGACTGAGGTGAGAGAGAAGAAAACAGCATAACAGAGATAGTGTTGGGGAAAGAGGGTATATATAGATTATTTTCAAAACGATTTCGTTTTTGTTTTAGGAAAGATCTTATCATATTAATCAAAACGACATCGTTTTTATAATTATAATTATTTCTTTTTAAAAATAGAGTCGTCGAGAAAAGTCAGAAATCTAATAGACTTTCCGATGTTGACTCCAATTTTTATCGAAAATATGAACTTAAATCCGACCTTGCCTCTACCTCCCGTTGGAAGTTGACCCACCCGTGTCGGAATCGGGTCAGCTTTCGGAATGCCGAAAATTTGCACAGCCCTATCTTTATTCATGATTCCTTTCCGTTGTGCTCATATTTCTGCTTGTTTTATCTCACTAGCTTGTTTTCTGTGAACTATGTCTTTTTTTTCCCTGGGCTTGTGAAATTAATTTCTTGGTCTCAGAATATGGGGTTCAATAAAATTATTACTGGTTTTGGTTTTTCTAATGAAAATAAACTGGTTTGTGTAGAATTTGAGGGTCGTTTTTGCATCATTGAAGGACATGTTAGCTCTAGATAGCCATCTGTATTTTTGCAAAATGGATGAAACCTTGTTTGTTTAATGGACTGTGGCCTGTATGCACTACACATTTTTTTTTTTTTTTGTCACGGGCCGTTAGTGACGTGTCAAGGCTATGGACACGTTACTAACGGTTAGTAACGTGTCTGACGGGTTAAAAAATCGGTCGTAACTACTGGGGATTTAGTAACGTGTCAAACACGTTACCTAATGGTAACTTGTCAATTTTGACATGTTACTACAATTTTGCTTTTTGGAAAAAAAGGAAATATCACTGGCCTTCCAAGATAACGTAGTTCAAGTTTAGATGGCATTAGGCTATTCCAGTCTTAGCCAAGTATCTTGAATTATTAAATTACTATTATACAAATAGGAGGCAAGCCTTCCTGAGTCTAGCTCTATTAAGACTCTCAATACTGTCAACATTTACTTTGAAACGTATTTTTGCATCCGAAACTAGCTCTTTATGCATAGAGGACACCTACTCATTGATTTCCTTCCCCATTCCCTTCTCAATAATTTGCAGGCCTCTTGTTGGAAGTATTGAAACGCCTTGCTTCCCAGAAAAGAAAGCTACTTTTTTCGGCCATTTTGTTATTGATAAACTTAGACGTCATATGACTCGAGAAATGGTGTACATTTTTACTCTCTCTCTCTCACACACACACATATCCACAGATATTAAAAACTTTGACTCTGAGGTTGAATTTCCATTGCCCCTTATTTGTGTGTTTGTGGTGGTTTTATTGCTCAGAGAGAAGCTCTATCTACTTCACATTGTTCTCAGCCTAACACAATTGAATATGAGATGGCCATGGAATGGTGCTTGCTGCAAGAAATATCAGAAATCTCATGGGAAAAGTTGTATAAGGTCTGATAAAATAATTCTCCAATTTTAGTAATGTATTGGAAATTTTCTTTTGGCAGTATATACTATTTCCTTTGTCGTTCTTTAACTGGTTATGTTCTATTTCTTTCCTTAGCAACAATGGGAGGAGTTTAGGAAACTTAAGTCCAACTTCAAGTCCAAATGACCGCTAGTGGCTTTGTGCATGTCCTCTTCCTGGTAAACACTTCCAACACAAAAAGATCTTTCTTCCAATCATCTTATAAATTTCTGTAATTTTTCCTTACTTGAATTTATCGGCTCTTGTTGTTCTGTACAGTACCTCCGTTTTTGTTTATGCATTCTGAATCTTCTCTTCCTGACTCAGGAATCCTGAGGCATCCCAAACAATGGGCTTTTTTTGTTCATGCCTTCATGGTTACGAGAAGTCATCAAATCAGAGAGGGTTCCTACCGTCTGACTAGTATTAGTATATATCGGTAATTATTTCCATCCTTTTTCCTTCTTTCAAATTTTGATCTCTTTTGATTTTCTTATTCGTTTTTAGATAGTTACCTCCATAGAGAAGTTGGTGGCTTGCCTGCCATTAGTATTTAGTCCTTTTGTATTGGCAAACACATTTATTTGTGTCTGCATACATGGTTTCCCCATTGCTGTTCTGGGGGGCTTCTGAAAATTGAATGGGCTTTGTATGTAAGATTACTGGCCTCAATACATTCATTTGGTCATTATCAGCTTTTCGAGGACATGGTTCCACTTACATGAAAGTACCCAAAAAATTATCATAGTTTAGCCTTTTGGTGCATCTCAGAGCCTGTTAGGGCCTTTATATCGGGGAAGAACTTTTTGGAAAAAATCTCATTTTCAAGCTCTTTCAAAAAGTGTATTTTTGCCTTTTTTTTTTTTTTTTTAAGAAAAAAGTCTAAAAGGATTATCGTGTTTTTGTTTTTTACCAGACGGACCCATTTTTGCTTTGTACAGTTTATTTATTTTTAAATGTATTAAAAGTATTTTTTTAAGCTCATTAATACAATTTCGAACAGACACTTAACATGGTGATAGTTGTTAAAACTTCAACCCGCTTTTTTTCTTTTGGCAGGAAGAATTTGAGTAAATATAAATGAAGCAGATTCCCTGTTTATCAGGATTCAGGCAAATTTTGAGCGTATGTTAATATTGGTTGTGGATCGTTCTTGCTGTTGCGAATTGGAGATATCCTTTTCCACTTAATGTGCATCATGGACACTGTAGAATTATCGTATCTTGTCAATTATGGAAATATGTTCAGCAATCAGATTTACTTCATTAGGTTCTTTCTTTTTGGGCAAGTGAAATTTCATTAATAAAAGAAAGGAAAATACAGAAGGAAAAGGTGGGGGCACCCTAACAAAGATCATAATACAAACATTACACTCCAAAATAAAGCTTAACAACATTTGGGAATATGCCCAATAAATGGTCTGCCCAATAGTTTTTATTTTTTATTTTTTATTTTTTTCACAATCCAAGAAATGGGTAATCGAAAACGGTGGTATTTAAAGCAGTCTTGTGGATGGGATGTTTGGAGAAATGTCTGTTACAACCGCAAGAGAGCTTGAAAGCCATAGTGAGAAGGATAGCACCGATAATGGCTAGATTTGGAGTTGATGTAGTGAAGCATCATTGTGATGTTCAGTGAGGAGGTGTCTCACGGAGGATGCTTGGTGGACAAAGCAATTGAATTATTGTTTGGATCTATGTCTATTGGCAAAAGACTGGGATCCTCTATAGTCCATTTGGACTGGAGAGGAGTCGGTCCTCTTTACAATAGAGGCAAAATTGTCCCAAAATATTTTTTTGGACAATTTTATCCCATGTTAACAAGGATTGGATCCTCTCTGGTCCAAATTTATATTCAAAAGGGGGGCATCAGTTAAGGAGATCCATCTAGAGGTGGAAGGGAGCCAAAATTTTGCATCAATAACCAAAAAAGAGTATCAACATATATAGCCCACGCGTGCTACGGTGGCACATGCATGGATGGTCAAGTCCCAGGCAGGTCCGGTTGGGTCTCAGGTGAGCCCCGGTCAAGTCCCAGCGAGGTCTTGAGCGGGGCTTGGCACGGTCCGTAAATTTGAGAATGAGATGTTCAAACTTGAAAAATTAAAGAACTAATAATTGTGAAAAAAAATAAGCTAATATAAAATTGTAAATTTAGTAAATATGTTATATTGCCATGTAATAATGAATGTGTAGTTCTCATATATATATATATATTAATTACTATTAATTGTTATGCTTCTTAAAATAAATTTAGAAGGAAAATTTGATTTTGCCTTCTCAATGAGAGTGCATATGCATTCCGAAGAGTAAAGAACAAATCCAGAATCTACTTACACTTTGACATATATAAATAGCGTGCAATTATGACTTGACATTCAAATATTCAAGATGATAAGGCAGAAAATTAATCTCTATCTCTTCAGTTGTAACTTTTATTTCTTTTGTAATCTTATCTCTTGCATGTTGACCATATTTACGTGTAATTAAGTCTATATTTACTTCAAATATTCACAGGATTGATACATTGTCTATTTTCCTTTTATAGATTTTCTCTTTTATGGCATCAGAGCCTACTGACAGTTGTAACTTATTCTTTTCTAATCTAATCTCTTGTTGTTAACTATATTTACATGTAAGTCTATATATATATATATAGAAGTGTATATGTACTTCAATATATACATATACTCGCGGGATATATAGATACATTGTCTATTTCCCTTTCATATATTTTCTCTTTTATATCAAACCATGGCACGTAGAGTGATCCCATTTTTTATTTTGTTATCTGCGTCTTTCTGCAGCTGCACTCGATTGAAAGGTATTAATAGTGTGGAAGACGTTGAAATAGATAGACAACTCAAGATTCTGAACAAGCCCTACACCAAAAGCATTCAGGTACGTAATTAGCTTCACTAATTAACTTTTTCCTTTTTCTCTAAGCGTATATATATATGCTTTTATGTCAAAACCAAAACAAACAGCTTAATTGTTTTTTCAGACCAAAGAAGGTGATGTCTTTGACTGCATTGATATCTATAAACAGCCGGCCTTTGATCATCCTTTGCTTAAAAATCATAGTATTCAGGTAAAACCACCTCATAACCATTTCATGAGTTTTATATTAATTTCCTCTTGTAATTAAACATATATCCACCATTTGCAGATGAAACCTAGTGGTTTCCCAAAGGAAGTAGTGGCGAATCCAACTTCAGCTGCAGGCAGGCCTTTTGCACAAGGGTTGAGTGAAGGCTGCCCATTGGGCACCGTTCCCATCAAGAGGGTTCGAAAGGAAGACCTTTTGATATGGTCTAAAGAAAACTCTCCTCATCCAACTGCTGCTAGCTCTAGTGAATTTCATGTTAGTCATTTTTTCTATTCAACAACTTTTTAATATTTCTTATTATTAAAGTTTTTCCAGGAAAATATATAATTCATATCATTCATTTGATAACTAACATTGCTTTCATGATCTTTTCTCCCTTTAATTCCTTTGATAGTATGCAACAAGAATATTAGCAAGCAATGGAGTCACACGGTATTTTGGAGCCGCTGCAGTGGTCAGTATACAAAATCCACAAGTTTTGAATAATCAATACAGTCAAGCCTTTGTACAGATCCGAAGTGGCCCTGGTGCTCAACTTAACACCATTAGATTTGGATGGATGGTAATTCTAACATTATGTACTAATGAGTATTTCAGAGCAATTAATATTTTCATTATTCTATCTTTCTAATGTTGATTTCCGCCTTGGTCATATATGTTTTCAGGTAAATCCAAAATTATTTGGTGATAGTCTTACACGAACCTTTGCCACATTGGATGTAAGTAAAAAGCCTGCAGGAAGTTTGTTTATCTTCAGCAATTCTTAATATCAAACCATCACTTTAATTAATTTATTCCTCTCATCATTGTATATCATATGTATTCTTTCAGGCAGGAGAAAATGGTTGTTTCAATAACCTCTGCTCAGGTTTTGTTCAAGTTAGCACAACATTTCCTCTTGGTTATGTTCTCAAGAATATTTCCATCTATGGAGGAGAACAATTTGTAGTTCGATTCATCATATTCAAGGTATTATTTTTTGTGATAAAAAAAAAAAAAAAAAAAAAAGGACATTTGATTACCTGCAGCCAATAATCGTCAAGAAAGTTGAAAAAAACGCTGATAAAAAATTTTGGGTGTTTGTTTTATTGGCGTATCAAAACGACGTACATAAGTGCTTTTCCTTTCATTCGAATATTCACTATCTATTTCGGTTAAATATTTTACGTGTATTTAAACTTTTTCTATGGTGATCATAGGATGCCAAATCAGGAAATTGGTGGCTTGCACATGATGACGAAGAGCAAACTGTTGGGTATTGGCCAAATTCCTTATTTACTAGTCTATCAGTATCAGGTGGTGAGATAACATGGGGAGGAGGAGTTTACAGTGCTGACAGCAATGAAGCTAATCCTCCCATGGGAAATGGCCATTTTGCAAACGAAGATTATAAGAAGGCTGCTTACTTTAAATTCCTTCGAACTATTGATGACTCCAATAACTTGGTATTTACCGACGATAGTTTACTCCAATATTTCACAGATAGCCCAAAATGTTACACCGTAGGTGCACTCGAAGAAGAAGAACATGCTTTCCAATTTGGTGGTCCTGGTGGAAATTGTGCAGTGTAATTTATTTCAGATTTTGAAATCTATGTAAGCTTTTTTCAGGTCTAAACAAAAATAATCCAATTATTCAATATAGAAAATGCTTATAATGGAATAAAGTGGTTCAAGGCTTATTTATCTCTTCGTGTCTTAAAAGTGTTTATGTTCTTTTTCTACACAACAATCATATATTAAACAAATTTCTGTCTTCTTTTGCTTTTAAAAGCTAGAAAAAAGGCACTTGCAAAAAAGTCTAAATATCTGAGCAAATCTCATAAAACATTCAAATGAAAAACAACTCGACCAAAAATTTGACAAACAAATAGAGAATAAACATTATTCGCGTGGTATGAAATTCTTTTTGACAACTTTTAATCTTCTGCTTGTGAGTTGATTTAATTTTCAAGAGAAAGAGAGTGTTTGTGAGATAAGGGCCGGCTGAATTTTTCTATGGGGTTAGGGTTTATGTGTGTTTTAATGGAAATAAGAAAAGAAAGGGGGCTATGGGAGGACAACTAGGTGAGAAAATGAGAAATGATGAAAATCATTTTCCGTCCCATCTTTCACCCATATCCATATGGAGTAAATGAGTGAATCTACTATTGAATTTGTATGGGATCTACATGAGTCCACAAATTCAATGGTTGATCCATTGGATTTGCAAAAGAGATGATTGAATGATGGTTGAGAGAATGATGTTAGATTTCTCTATTCACTATATGAAGATGGTTGAAAGAATAAATTTTATCATATATCCTGGGGCTTTGAAATATGGAGGTGAAATTGGAATTTTTTTTTTTTTTTTTTGGAGGCCATTCTAGCATTAAACGTGTATGGTATAACATTCTAGATTTTGTATCATCTTTCTCATAATAATGTGCTCAGGTGGCAAATCTAAGGGTTAGGATGTGATATGAACCCTTGATGAAGTACATGCATAAGAAAATAAGGTGATTGTGTGACCACTCCTGACCTTCGCTAAGGTAGCCATATGACCGCACTTTATTTAGTTTTTAATTTTTTAAATAAAAAGTTAGTCTTTGTGCCTATAAAAATTTAACATATATTTTGTCAAAAAGAGAGTGATTTTTTTTTTCTTAAAAAAAAAAAAAAAAAAGTGTTTTATATTGTTGTCATTTTATTGAGCTTAAGCTCTCCTAATTAATCACGGCTACTTTCTACACTCTTCTTTTCCTTATTAAATAAATAGAAAAAAAAGAAGAACTAGAGATGAAAGTTCCAAAAAGATATTTCATGCAACTATGGTTTTGCATACTCAATATGTCAAATTAACAAGTGCATGTGAAAAAATTAAGGTAAAAGAAAATTGTAAACTTAGTCAATATGTTAATATTGCCATGTAGTTATGAATGTGTAGTACGTTGTCATATATATACAAGAGAATATCAATTTCCGGCAGTGTGTGGTCGTGTAGTTCTCATATGTATTAATTACTATTATTTTTTTTTTTAAAAAAATATATATTACTATTAATTCTTTTGCTTCTTAAAAGAAATTTAGAAAGAAAATTAGATTTTGCCTTCTTAATGTGAGTGCATATGCAATCAGAAGAATAAAGAACAAATCAAGAATTTAGCTACACTTGATACATATAAATGGAGTGCAATTATGATTGGTTGTTGGCTGTGGATTCCTATTGTTAATAATATATATATATATACACAAACATATGATGAAACTAAGGAACAGATCAAACCATGGCACGTTTGATAATGACCCCATTTTTAGTTTTGTTATCTGCCTTTCTGTAGCAGCACTCGATTGAAAGGTATTAATAGTGTGGAAGATGTTGAAATAGATAGCCAACTCAAGATTCTGAACAAGCCCTACATCAAAAGCATTGAGGTATTTGCTTCACTTAACTTTTTCTTCTTTCTCTAAGCGTATGCTTTACGTCAAAACCAAAACAAAAAACCTGTTTGGGATTGCTTAAAGAGTTTAAAAAGTGTTTTTAGTTCGGACATAAAAAGCATGTAAAACAAAAATTAGTTCGTTTGCGTTGTTTTTTTCAGACTGAAGAAGGTGATATCTTTGACTACGTTGATATCTATAAACAGCCTGCCTTTGATCATCCTTTGCTTAAAAATCACAGCATTCAGGTAAAACTTCAAAGCCATTTGAGTTATATATATATATATTGTTTGTATTCATAAAAAAAAAATATTTTGTTTTCATAAAAAAAATATTTTGTTTGTTTGTTTTTGTTATTTTGTTTTGTTTTTTTTCCTTCTTCGAATGTTCAGAAGTATACGAGTTTTATTTGTCTTGAAATATAATAGGTATCACACCAATAATATAATAGATTCTTACTAATTTCTATTAATGCTTTGATAATCAGAATTCAAGTTTTATTCTTGCTATTTTTTTTTTTTTTTTCTCTTTATACTTCTTTTCATTTTAAACTACTCCGACGGGAACAAGGTTACTGCTCCCAACAACAAACAATATGTGGTGGACCAACGTAGAAGAATATTTGGTTGTAAGCAATGGGAAATCACTGGAATCCCCTGTCCCCATGCCTTTTCTACTGTACTCTATGATTGTGGGAATCCCAATGACTATGTTGATGACTACTACACAATAGAGAGGTACAAAAAGGCATACGCAACAAGTATTTACTCAATTTCTAGTGAGGAACCGTGATAGAAACCAAACATGATAAATTGGAACCACCTAAATATAAAGTGACCCTTGGGAGACCAAAGAATGTAAGAAAGAAGGCTCCCGATGAGAGTAGGGACCCCAAAAATCCACACCGAATGAGGAAATTTGGTGAAAGGATAAGATGTGGGAAATGTACTGGCTTGGGTCACAATAAGAGGAGCTGTCCATTGAATAGGAGTTCAGCAAGTTAGCTTAATACCCCACCTGCAGAAACTGTAAGTTTCACTGTACTCTATTCATTTGTCCTTAATATTCCAAATAGTTATAACTGACTACTTTTGGAGTTCATATGAATACACTAATTTTTTATGTTGGTTCCTTTTTTTCAATCACAAAGTGTTGATTCCAATACT
>NC_081543.1:26501684-26504066 GCF_901000735.1 Corylus avellana | reverse complement strand
ACCCTCTTTGGACCTGCACCAGGAATTATCTTACCTTTAGCATGGAGTAAGATGGCTGTCACAGAAGAGATAGAAATTCTTGTAATGGTCACAGGAGGTCTTGCAACCAGGACTTGTACATTTGATCGGGTTAGAAGTATTTTTCGTAGTACCCCTACCAGGGCTCTTGTACACATTGAGCTCATTGAAGAGAGCTCTGGTGCAACTGAGGAGGTCCTAAAATTAGAGGTGGTGCAACTAGAGGGCAAACTATGGGCGGTGGAAGAATAGGGCCTAAAACTTGGGGGAATTTGTAGGCAGAGGTGTTACAGTGACAGGTGGCGTAGTCTGAGGTGGTGGAGGCAGAAATGGTGCATGCAAAGGTGCTATAGCTACATCTACTAGTGTTGCAGTTGCATCCAGTGGTGCTGAAGCAAAGTCTGAAACTGTTGCGAAACTGAAAGGAAAACGTATTGTGAGTACAATACAGAAGGGAATTGCAGTTATGGAAGCTAAGAAAAAACAGTTGAATCCAGAGTGGAAGCCGTAATGTGCTAGAGCTGTAGTCTTATGTTGTTGTTTTTTTTTTTTTTTTTTTGGTGACAAGTATGTAATGTCTCTAGACAACTTGTTAATGTCTATGGAAGTTTGTAATGTGTACAAAACTATTTTGTATGAATTTGTGAATGTGTATGTTAATGAAGCTGTTTTGTTAAGTAAATTAATTTGTTCTACTTTATTGAACTTAATTATTATTTGAGGATTGTCATGTTAACTTAATTATGATTTGAGGATTGTCAATATTTGAGGAATTTGTTAATTATTAGTTGATCCTTAGTTACTTGTTGAAAAATGTGAGTCATTATACAGGTGCAGATTAAGATTATCAAATGTATGATATGATTATCATAGATTATGTAATAATATCGAAGGTATGGTTAGAGATACTCGTTCATCTGGTTGCATGATGTCGTACTTCTCCATAATTGACATTTGGAAGCTCATAGTCATACATATAGCAACTAATAACTTCATTACAAGTAACATACTTCATATAGTACGCTACATGGTAAGCTAAAAACTACATTACATCCACAATGTGCTTCCAGAATTACACGGCTCCACAACTGCTTCTCTTTTATTGTGCTCCCAAAATGACATAAGTACAAAAGACCACATTGTGCTCCTAAAATTACACAAGCACAACATAACACATTGTGCTCCCAAACTGACACATAAACATAAAAAACAACAATGTGATCCCAAAGTACATACACCTCAGTTCAACTTCATACGACCAACTTTGCATTCATAAGGACCACTTGGAGTGTATCCAAAAGAAAAAAACAAAAATACCACTTAAACAAATTATCCATGAACACACAAGAATTGTTTGGTAATTCTTCTTAACTGCATGGTGTTTGATCTCCCCAGTCTCTATTTCCTTACGATACCAGGCAATTTCTTTATCCATTTCTACCTTCACACGCAAATTTTCTTTCTCCATTTCTATTTTCTACCTTCACCTTCCTGACTTCAACTTCAACCTTGTCTCTACACCATTTTGCTTCTGACAACAATTTTTCGTGCCTTCGCCAGAACCAACTTCTAACCGTTTTACAATTGGCACACAACTCAGGATCAATCCATTCAAAAAAACCACAATCTCGTTTAATCTGTAAAATAGTAAACAAACATTAATCACCAATCTAAACACAAAAAATATTAGTTCCTAATGAATTGTCCAATTGTATGGTCATATACCATTTGGAAAGCACTAGTACTGCAAAAATAAACATTATGCAGAAAATTACAAAAGCAAAAAAGCCATTCCCAATTATTTACCCAATGAGTTTACTTCATCAATTAGATCCTGTCTTAGAGGTACCAAAATTTATGTTTGGGTTGTGTATTTTTTTTAATTGTTTATAACAGGAAACCAATCATTTTGGCACTTAAAATACCAACCTGTAGCTAGGCTTTGTTGTCTTTCTTTTGGGACCTTTTGGATCATTTAGCTATATTTTGTTTTAAAGTAGTTTGGTAGTATGTAGTGCTCTCCTCACTTATTCAAGTATAGTTCTAATAATTGAATCCCCAATGCGAGGCTTTCTTTCTGTAATTAGTTGTATGGTGAAGGTTAATATTGGTGATGTACAACATCAAAATTAATAGCTTCAATTATGGCATTATGACCTACAACGTTCATGATGACCCCTCAGTAAGTTGGAAGAAGATGAGGCCTCGGCAGCAAAAGCCTTCTCGGCACAAGAAGGTGTCGGCGTCTGAGCTTTTGCAAGCTTCGAAGCCTGAGCCATGGGCTTATCCTCAGTAATAGGAGACAAAGCCCTAGGCCCTGTCCCTTCTTCCGCCTCTGCAGTACCCCCCTCAGCTTTTTCACGC
>NC_081543.1:26460673-26501584 GCF_901000735.1 Corylus avellana | reverse complement strand
TCCATCCCTACGGAGCTCTCCGAGTGTTCCTCTAGCTCTATATCAACTAAGATATGTTGGATGTTTGAGCCCAAGAGTTGAAATAATGCGGACTTGATGGGGATTGTGGTCCCTAGGACAGCACCAGCCGAGACCATGGGAGTCGCATTCAATGGCTGCACCGAGATGGGCTCGTTTGCGAGGACGGCCTCGACTTCTGCCACGGGCTTCACCACGGGCTTGGGACTTGTCCTCCTAGCGGCCAAGAAGCTGGCCAACTGATCCTGCACTTTTGCCACAGCTGCCTTCACCAGTCTCCTCTTTTCAGTTGAGGAACCTCGGGCTCCTCGGGCTCATTTACCAACTTCAAAGCCTTGGCTGCTCGAGGAGTAGTGCTGAGTTTTTTGGCCTTGGCATCCATGTTCAGAGGCCCAGAGGTTCGAAGTTGTGGAGTTGCAGGTTGGTCTGGTCTTCCACTTATTTTGAAAGGCCCACCTGTACGAAGTGGGAAATCCTTCTGTTTTGGGAGCTCCACCATCTTACCCTTGCCTTTATCAACTATGGGTTTTCGGGGGGTAGCTCTTTGAGTATTTGCTGCTGGAGGGTTTGAGCTTACGAGCTTTGGGTCTTGGACAATCTCAGAAGCCAGTCTTTTCCTTGCTTCGCTAGCACCTCCCTCAAGGGTTTCTAGACCTTGTCCATCCGAGGCCGCCTTGATTAGTCTGGTGTAGCTCATCAAACTCTCATGTCTCTGAGCCCACGCCAAAACTTTGTTCACACGGCGCTGTCCATCGTCAATGAGGTTTGGTTCTTTAGCAGCATTTCCCGCAGGAACACATGTCTCCTGAGGCACTCTCGGACCTTCGGCAGCTTCAATGGGATAGACTCCCATTGACCCCTGGCAAAAAGTACTTACTCTTCCACCCATGGTTGCTGGAATATTTGCCGTCCATATGGATGAACTTCCCCCGCCGAGACTGGAAGTTGTATAGACTGTCACTCTTTGGGTTCTTTTGGAGTCGGTGCTCCCATAAAAACTCTCGTGCAGAGAGAAAATGCCTTGGTCCAAGAGCCATGGGCCAAAGCATGAGGCAAGCGTAGAACACCCTCCATGCGTTGAGCACAATCTGATGTGAAGCCAAGTTCAAGTGGCTCAGCAACTCTCGTACTACCCACGGGAAAGGTAATTGGAAACTTGCACGGAACATGGTCTCGTATAGGCAAACTTCATGCACATCAGCACGCACAATTGCACCCGTCTGTTCGTCGTCAAACTGAAGCTTCACTGACTTGGGAATAAAGCATTCTTCCCGGATCCTATTCTCATCAGCCTTGGTTAATTCTGGCCGCCAGAAGGCTGGGTAAGTGTTGCCCTCGATACCATCTAAGCCTGATCCCTCGTCACTAAACATGGTCGGTGAAGAATGAAAAAGGGAAAAGGGAAAGAAGAAAGCTCTCGAAGAAAGGAATAGAAATTCAGAAGTGAAAGCTCCTTCCAGAAAATGAAGAAAGTGAAGGAAAAAGAAAAAGAAACCTCATTTTATAAACGTTCGCCTCGGAAACATGCGCATTAAATGCGCCAAGAGGGGTGTGCCTTTGCAACTGACATGTGAAGGTACTCGAGTACCTAACTTGATGAGTCGACAGGGTCTTGGGAATACCAACCAACGCTGCCTAAAAATTTGAAATTCAAATTTTCCCGCCAAAATTTGAAATTAAAAAATTTGTCCACCCAAAATTTGAAATTGAAATTGCAAAAATTTTCAGAAAATTTTCCTGCCTCAATCGTCTCGGACATTTTCATGCAGAGATGCACGGAACATGGTCTCGTATAGGCAGACTTCATGCACATCAGCACGCACAATGGCACCCGTCTGTTCGTCGTCAAACTGAAGTTTCACCGACTTGGGAATAAAGCATTCTTCCCGGATCCTACTCTCATCAGCCTTGGTTAATTCTAGCCGCCAGAAAACTGGGTAAGTGTTGCCACCGATACCCTCTAAGCCCGATCCCTCGTCGCCAAACATGCTTGTTGAAGAATGAAAAAGGGAAAAGGGAAAGAAGAAAGCTCTCGGAGAAAGGAATAGAAATTCAGAAGTGAAAGCTCCTTCCAGAAAATGAAGAACGTGAAGGAAAAAGAAAAAAAACCTCCTTTTATAAAGGTTCACCTCGGAAACATGCGCATTAAATGCGCCAAGAGGGGCGCGCCTTTGCAACTAACACGTGGAGGTACTCGAGTACCTAACTTGATGAGTCGATAGGGTCTTGGGAATACCAACCAACGCTGCCTAAAAATTTGAAATTCAAATTTTCCCGCCAAAATTTGAAATTCAAAAATTTGTCCGCCCAAAATTTGAAATTCATATTTCAAAAATTTTTAGAAAATTTTCCCGCCTTAATCGTCTCGGACATTTTCATGCAGAGACAGGCCTCGAAAGATCATCCGTCGTCTTAGACATTTTCATGTAGAGACGGGCCTCGGAAGACAGATCAATTCTTTCAAACATGAAAATTTTCATAATCATACAAACAAGGAAATTGGGGGTAACTATTGGGTCATAGATCAACCTCTTAAATGCCCGGCAAACCTTGGGCTGGATCAAAGCCCAGAGAGGTTTCGGGTAACCAGGCCCGAAGCTCCCAACTTCCGAGACCTATAGGCCCGAAGCCCCCAAATTTCGACACCTATAGATCCGAGACCCATAAGATCCGAGACCTTTGAAGCCGAGACCCTTCAATCCGAGACTAATAACTCAGGACAAATAGGTCTCGATAGTAAGGATAACTCAGATATGTTGGGAGATACAGCTGTTAATAGATAAACGATCTTATCTATACAAAAGCTATCAAATCTATTTAAAATACAAATCAGATATATTAGCCGCAAATCGCATACAAATATTCAAATCAAGTGATACCTATAACCACAAAATCTTACGATCTTAATCCCCTAAGATCTGGGCAAGGATAACTACTCAAATCCCTTGTTAGCAACTGCACCGCAGAAACTCAGGAAAGAGTAAGTCATTGGTTAGGAGACTTCCACTACTTCATGCCTATAAAAGACAGATCACTTCTTCACATTTGGGTAAGCGCAACTTTAGCTCTTAAGCTTTCATTTGTTCCTTATATTCTCTTTCTCTCAAATTTTGACTTAGGCATCGGAGTGTCCTCGCCGGCTCACCCCCGGTCTCTTCGATCCTTTGGTTTAACTTTGCTATACAATCAAAGTTCTTAAAGTGTCATTCGACTCGGACTCGGTAGGTGTGCCACATCATCGTCAGGAAAATTGTGCCTCAACAACAAATATATAAAGAAGTTCAAGTAAAAAAAATTAAATATAAATGTGTCCATAAAGAAAGGAAAACGAGATTGAATGGGCGTGGAAAATAAATAAATAAATAAATACATAAAAATCAGAAATAAATGTTACTTGTGTTAAACTTGTGTTAAAATCATATTTGGATACTTTATATTCATCAAAAACTGCTTTTGGGTGGTTTATATTAGTATTTCTTTTAGGTTTAGGGCAAACAGACTCTTAGGTTTAAAAGCTGGGTGGGGGGCCGGGTGGGTAGAGTGAGTGTGACATGGCTGTTCCACGTCAGTGTGTGTTCTTGAATCTTGAATATTGATTCTCGATCAATTCTTCCGGCCTCCACACCCTATCCACTCCTAGCTAGCTAGCTCTGTGCACCTATAAATAGATTTTCTCCACTTGCAATTCTCATTACCCTCATAATTCATTCGTTAAATATTATAATTAGTTGAGATTCTCTGCGATGGATCTACCGGAAGTCATCAACCCAGCCTCCTTAGCCCCCTGCAGTGGCTCATCCTCCACACCACCCCCACCCCCACCTGAAGATCGTTTTTTATTACCGCTTGTTTTACTAATGCAACAGTGCCATCATGCAGTCTCAATCTACCGAGAAAGAAAGCCTGGAGAAGCTCGTGACATAAGAATGCGACTTCAAACATGTTTCAATGATGACGTAGAATCTCAAGATACCTTCCAAGGTAGGCTGTTTAGGATAACCAAAAATATTCTTTTTCCCCCCGTATCTCAAGAAATACCCAGTGCACTCCATAGACAACAAAGACCGAGTAGGAATTAGTTTTTACTTGGGTGTGCTATTTTTTATTTTTTTTTGTATGGTAGGATAATGAAGTCTTTCTTTTTTTCTTTGCGAGGGAGGGGAGGGGAAGGGGTTCTCTTGTGTAGAGTCTGTCAATAAATAAATAAAAAACTTTCTCATATCTGTTTCATATACTTTGTCTTTTATTTTCATTATTTATTATTTACGTCCAAGGTCAACTGTCTGCTAACCGCCTTAAAAGCGGCCTTTATATATACCCACACGAGGGAACCTCCCCGCTTACCGCTTTGGTTTAATCGCCTAGGGCGGTTGTGGTTAGCGGTAAGAAAAAATAGTTAATAACTGCTAACCGCCTACTCTTATATATAATAATATAACTATATATATTATATATTTTATATTAATAATAATTATAGTATAACATCCAAAAGTGCGTCGTTTTTTTCCGTATATGACTGTATGTATGTGAAATATAATGTGGTATGTAATGTTTTGGGCAAAACCTTATTCAAAAACATTATCTAGCGCAAAAAACAGCATGTTATTTTCATCTTTTTGGGATACTGGGCCCAAAATGTTTAAAATAAGCCCCAAAAATAGGCACTTAAAAACCTCATATATATATAAAAAAATAATAATAATAATAATAAAAAAAAAAAAAGGTTATAAAACGCGAGTTATTGGCTTGAATAACCGCTAATCTCATTAAAAATCGATAACCGTTCAAAGTGGTTGCGGTTAGTGGTTATAGCCAATAACCGCCAACCATATAAGCAGCCCTAGTATAATGCCTTTATAGTGTTGAGGATTCACGTTTAGTCGCATAAATTTATAGGGAGGCTATATCGTAAATGGCTTAGCTGAAAAGGTAGGGAAGGGGAGAGTTATTTGCTAGGTACGTATCAAGAGAATTTTCCTCAATTCATAATTTGTACATTAGCCCTATTTTTTTTTTCAAAAAAAAATAGAAGCTAAAGTCGACGATGTTGGTCCACCATTATCATCGACTCAAAGTGGACACTGATTGTTATCCAACAACATCAAAATGTGTCGTCGCTAATAGTATTTTTAAATGAACGCCGAAGAGTTTGAATTGAAATCAAAGTTGATGTTGATGGTGGACCATCAGCGGCGTTGACACAAGGTGGATGCTGATGGCAGACCATCAACATTGACACGAGGTGGACGCTGATGGCACATTGTTGCCGGTGATGCCCCATGTTACATGAATACGTAACGAATCTTGTAATGCGCCTTTCAATTGGAAAAGATGCCGGATTTGGATTCTTCTTCCTACTTATTTTGATATTTTGTAGATTTTAAGGGAACTAGGGAACCTAGACCTTAGATTCTGAGGGAACCAAAACCTTTTTCAAACACAAAGTTTGGGGATGAAATTTGCATGCCTTTATTAATAACTATCACCCTTAAATATATAGAGTGATCAAACGGACTTGAAATTGAGTTCAACTCTTACAATGACTCTTATCACATGGAAATATCATCTAGTGAAGATAAAGCATAAACATAAGATAAAGCTAACAATAAGCAAAGCCTAAACATAAGGAGATTACTCCAAGGCTAGATAATTCCTAGACTACCGATAGATTCTAGTTACTAGTGTTCTGCCACACCTAGATAACAACAAGCTATCTTAAATAAAAAGAGTACTCTAAATAAAAGACTTAAGCATGCAAGACTCCTTCACACCTTCCAACACTTCCTCTCATAACACCCCATAAGCTAAAAAAATAAGACATTATGGTGGACGCTAGTGATCCACCAAACCATTTCCCTGGAGTGGTTTGAGCAATAGCTTATGAGATGTGTAGCAAACAAATGGAGAGAGGGATTCACAGTCCAAATCCGTAGGAATACCACACAAGCGTGAATATACGTACTCTCATCATATCATATCATATATCATATATAGCTAATATATATAGGGAAGTTTTTAGGAGGAGTTCATAAAAACACGACAAGTGGCGTTTTATTTTACTGACAAGTGTTAATTTAATTAATTTAAGTGTGAAACGTACATTTAAGTTAGTAAAACGTTGTATTTAGTTTTTTCTTCCAACCAACTTAAAACACTACAAATAAGATTGAGACTCGTGTCTATAAATCTTCTTCAAGCATACCGTTAAAGTGAAACGTTGTATTCAATTTTTTTTCTCAATCAACTTAAAACAAAACAAATAAGAGACAGACTCCCACTGTGTATGTATCTCTTCCTGAAGAATATGATTAAAGCCACGAAACCTAATCGATGAGAGAAAAGAAGGAAACAGTAACAAACGAGGAGCCAAACGTTATAAAATTCGCTATATCTGTTTGTCTCTTAGAACGAATTTTGATCCATGTAATGGTGATTTTAAAAACTGCATTAACTTTGAGAAGGTAAAAGGCTAGGAGATATATATATATATATATACACTAAATGTCAAAGAAAATGGGGGTGCAAGATTTTCAAGCATTATCAATTTTTTGTTGTTGTTTTATATATATATTTGGTCAAATATTTTCTAGCTTTTGAGCATCTCACTATATATATGTGGAATTGAAAACTCACACTTAAGTTGTGATAGTTACGTGAGGGCACCTGATCGATCATCACAACAACCAATTAATATATCGGTAATGGAAAATTTCAAATTTGATTGGGGGTAGATTAAGTTGAGTTTGTTGTGGAACATAACTGATGGGATTTTAAATGGGTCTATCTTTTAGGATTGAAACATTAATTGTTTTCACTTTGACTCTCATCATTATTGATTAATTTAAATTACCTATTTAATGTTAGAAGTCGTGCCAAAGGAGGAGTCCACTGAAAGTGTAACTGTAGAAATTTAGAAGATATATGAAGACCATCAATCATCCTGAGTTTTGACTCTTGGAGTAGCGTGTGTGTGTATATTATATATATATATATACAACTCAATTTTTCAATAGAAATTGCTTATAATATGATAATGTGATTTTTCTTTCTTTTTTTTGGTCGGCTCAATATGTTATATGATTGATATCATAGAGTAAGTATATGTTAGGGTCCCAAGGGGTAGCCCAATCAGCTAGAGACCACGCCTCGTAAAGTAGTGGTCACTAGTTCAAATTCTCCATCTCTCCTCTTGTATGGTCATATATCAAAAAAAAGAAAGAAAGTATATGTTAGGATTGTTGGCGACTATGCAATTAGTGAACAATAATTTACGTAGTTCGGCAGTGTGCTTATGTCAAGCGAGTATATATATTATCTTTTGTTAAAACCCTAAACCGTTACAATGAGATTTCCAAAGTACCCTTACCATATTGCGCACGCGCCCAACCTATCATTCGACCCTATCATAACATACTAAAATTAAGCTGCAATGGGCTATGGGATTCGCTACGCTCATGTGTCTTTTATACTAGAGACCAATTTTACTTCAAAATATAAGTTATCTCTTTTTTATTTTTTTGACATGTCCGCATAAGAGGGATGGAGATTTGAACTAGGACCTCTGTATCACGAGGCATAGTCGTCAACCGATTGAGCTAATTTCCATCCTCCGAGTATTTATTGTTTTTCAAGAATCAAGCGTTTGGAGAAAATATGGAGAGATAATGCTATTGATTTGTAAAATCCCATTGAATTATCCATTTAGTGTAAAATGGGGGACAATATTATTTTAACATTAAAATTGAAGATGATATTTACAATAATTACTCCCCAAGAATAATGCGTAACCTAATAAAACAACAGTTATTCTCAAGAATATATCAGAAAGAATTCTTTCCATCTTCGGAGCATTTAATTGTTTTTCAAGAATGGATCGTTTGGAGAAAATATGGAGATAATGATACGCATTGAATGATATTTAATATCCATTAAATATGGATATTAATACTATCGATCTTTCTAAGATATCAGGCAAACATTGGGTTTCTGGGAAAATAAACAAACATAAATGAATACTATATATATATATATATATATATATATATATATATATATATAAACTTAAAAAAATAAAAAGGAAAAATTACAATTTAGCCCTTCAAAGTTTGGGGCGATTTTTAATTTGACTACCAATATTTCAATTTTTGCAATGCACCCCCCCAAACTTGTAAATTTTTTTCAATTCGACCAATGTCATCCCAAAATTTCCATATTGCACATAATTTTTTTATTTTTTATTAAAAAAAAAAAAATTGGATGGTGCAAAAATGGCCAGATGGCCAAAAGGGTGGCTACGGCCACCCAGAATTTTTTTTTTAAAATTTTTTTTATAAAAATTAAAAAATAAATAAATTAGGGGCAATATGAGAATTTTGAGATGACATTTGTCAAATTGAAAAAAATTTACAAGTTTGGGAGAGTGCATTGCAAAAATTGAAATATTAGAGGTCGAATTAAAAATCGTTCCAAACTATGAGAGGGTAAAGTGTACTTTTTCCAAATAAAAATTAAAAATTAAACTGATAAAATTAATCTTTATTTTACTAATGATTCATGATGGATGTAATTATGCTGGATGGAGGAGGTCCTTTTCTTTCATGGCATTGATTGAGCCTAGCTATTAGGAGACGTTGAATTAGGTTGCCAAAAAGAAAGAAGAAAATGCGACAATACTACGATTTTTTTAAAATACTCTTTTTTTTTCTTTTTTTTTGGGTCCTTCAAGTTAAAATAGGAAAGTTCGTATTTGAATTTTGAAAGACATACTATCTTATACAAATCAGTCAATGCGTTTTGCCGTCCTTACAATAAATAATTAATACAAATTTTTTTTTTTTTTTTGGAAAGAATTCCAATCTCATTTATTCATATCAAAATGGTGAAACAGATTGCTCCCTCGTTATTAATACAAAATTGGGTGAACTTTGTATGTCGAAATTCTAGGTGGGTGTTTCTAATGAAATAAAGTGTTACCTTCATGAATTTAGGCATGGGTCGGGAAAAAGCATGAAAATGGAAAGGTCGTAAACTTTCTATGCAAGCATTGATTCCTAAAATTTAATTGGGTATGGTGTATTTGGAAAATGTTGCGAGAATTAATAATGAATGATTTTGTCTTAAATAAGTTAAATTTGATTGATGCAATTTAATTAAGAGCTTTCCAATAAGCGTGGGCGGCTATTGACCCTCAGCAGCGGCGACATAATGTCGCTGTTATTGAGTGCCCAATAGTGGCGACTCTAAGAAGACGCTGCTGATGAGGGATCAATAACGACAACATTTAAAGTCGCCGCTAATGATCTTGAAAAAAAAAAATAATAATAATAATAATAATAATAATAATAATAATAATGATAATGATAATTAAAATAGGTCTTATTAGCGGTGACATAAATTCACCGCTATTGAGTGCCCAACAGGGGCCACTCTGAGGAGTCACCATTGATGAGGGGTCAATAGCAGCGACATTTGAGGTAGCCACTAATGGTCCTGAAAAAAAAAATATAATAATAATAATAATAATAAAATACAAGCCTTATTAGCGACAACTTGAGGTCGCTGCTATTGAGTGCTCAAACTTATTTGAACTAAGCTCAGTTTTGCCCACAAAAGTCAAAGACAAGTGTTTATCCGAGTAATTCTATAAATCTATTTTCCACGTCAGCGTTTTTGCCTTGTTTTTTAGGGTGTTGTAAAAAATGTAGGTCCATTTGAAGTTGAGGCTTTTTGAGAGTAGAGCCAAATGTTGCAGGATCACTTTAATGTGATCCGCACAAGTTGAAGTTGTCGGGTTTCAACGTTGAACACAAAATTTTAGACGATCTGTTTTTTTTTCTGCAGTTTGCTCTTTCCACCAATTACTAGGCACAAAATCCAAAACATCTCAAAAAGCCCAAAAGGCCAGCAAGGTCACTCCCAACTCAGGTACATCCTTCGGGGGTTTAGGGTTTTTCTTCGCTTTATCGGAAAATCGAATTTCTTTTTTGGATATAGCTAGGCCTTGAGTTTTTTTTTTTTTTTTTAATTTTTTTTTTTTAGTGAAAAGCCCAAAATGATTTTTTTCAAGAGAAAAAAACATTAACGTAGAAGTAAATAGCCTCAAGAGTCACGATATTCAAAAGGTGCTAAAGTAGTTCATAAAACTACCAAAGTATGTCAAAAAGGCCACATCATTTTTTATATTCCTATAATACCCTTATTATTTTAAAAACTAAAATAAAAAATTAATAAAATAAAAAATAAAAAATTAATATGGAGGGGTTTTTTATACTTTTTCAAAAATAAAATAAATAAATAATAGGCCTTATTAATGGCGACCTAATGTCGTCGTTATTGAGTGTCCAACAGCGGCGACTCTTAGCGATTTGTAATTTAAGCCAACTACAATTGAATGTTTGATCGAACATCTGATTACTCTTAGTGTATTATTCTAATCGATCATGATAAGATCAATCGATCGATCATTAGTCCGATTGATCGTGGTAATCTCAATCGATCGATCCAAGTGCATTAGTTTGATCAATCGTGATACAATCAAAGGATCAATCCAATTTGACACAATTGAATATTTGATCAAATATCCGATTACTCTTAGTGTATTATTCTGATCGATCATGATAAGATCAATCGATCGATCATTAGTTCGATTGATCGTGATAATCTCAATCGATCGATCCAAGTGCATTTGTCTGATCAATCGTGATACAATCAAAAGATCGATCCAATTTGACACAATTGAATGTTCGATCGAATATCCGATTACTCTTAGTGTATTAGTCTAATCGATCATGATAAGATCAATCGATCAATCATTAGTCCGATTGATCATAATAATCTCAATCGATCGATCCAAGTGCATTAGTCTGATTGATCGTGATATAATCAAATGATCGATCCAATTTGACACAATTGAATGTTTGATCAAACATCTAATTACTCTTAATTTATTATTCTGATTGATCATAATAAGATCAATCGATCGATCATTAGTTCTATTAATCGTGATAATCTCAATCGATCGATCCAAGTGCATTAGTCTGATCGATCATGATATAATCAAATGATCGATCCAATTTGACACAATTGAATTTTCGATCGAACATCCGATTACTCTTAGTGTATTAATCTGATCGATTATGATAAGATCAATCGAACGATCATTAGTTCGACTGATCGTAATAATCTTAATCGATCTATCCAACTAATGATCGATCGTGATACAATCAAATGATCGATCCAATTTGACATAATCCTACCTTCGATCATCCTTTGCTTAAAAATCACAGCATTCAGGTAAAACCTCAAGCCATTAATTGAGCCAGTGGCGGAACCACGTTAACCACGGCACCCCCAAAGAGTTTTTTTAAAAAATAAAATAAAATAAAATAAAATAGAATTCCCCTACGCACCCACAAAATAAAAATAAAAAATAATAAAAACATTTCTTTTTACCTACCCAGCACCCCCAATGTCAAACTCTTTGTGTCTCTCTCTCTCTTTCGTTCTTTCTATCTCACTATCTCATAGACTGAGACAGAAGCTCCATAGTCCATCCTCCAATCTCCATTACTCCATAGCCTGTCTCTGGGAGCTTCTGGAGGGGCAATGGGATTGGCAAGTTTGCCATTTCGCATCGCCTTTTGGGGGGGGGGGGGACAACCTTGCTAGTCTCGCTGTCAAGTACTCTGTTTAGCTACGGATTTGACTACTGTTTTTTTGCCGAGAAACGACAACAAAATTAACCTTCTTCTTCTTTTATTTTCTGTTTTGTTGTCTCTCTAGTGTCCTAGTTATGGCGGTTAAATATGATTATTCTTCAAAATTGTCAGCAAGAAATAAGAAGAAAAAAAGAAGAAGGATAAAATCTACTTAACCCCCTTAAACTACCACTCCAATGACAATCTACCCCCCAAACTACTCCAATGACAAAAATACCCTTAAATTTTTGAAAAATAAAAATTAAATTTTAGTATTTTTGTTTTTATTTTAGTAAGGATAATTTCGTCATTTTGCTAGCATTGGGGGGTACATTGTCATTGCTTTGGTAGTTTTGAAGGTAAATTGTCGTAATTGATAGTTTGTGGGGTAAATTATCATTGGGGTGGTAATTTGAGGGGGTTAAGTGGACTCTACAAAAAAAAAAAAAAAAAGTTTACACGCTTTGTTTGGTTTATGAGAAAATTGAGGAAATACAAAGAAATTATAGAATTGTATTGTTGTCTGGTTGTCTCCTTTTCATGGTCCTCTCGAGAGACATGCATGTTTCAAGTGAGCGAAATTATCTAGTAGACAGGTAGAGTGTGATTATTATTATTTTTTTTGTGTGTGTGTAAAGCCCCCAAAATGAAGAGAAATTCAAGTTCCAAAGTCGAATATTTGGTCTGAGAATTCTGGAATTTCATGCAATAGATTATTATGAGTGCAAGTTTTATCAGGATTGTGATTGTTTGGTTGGCATTTTTGGCACTAGGTGCTGTAAAGCCATGTGATCACCGAGTTCAGATACAAGGGCTTGTTGTTTCTGTTTGGGTGTTGGAAAGCTTGGTATGGTTTAAATTAGATCTTTTGATGCATATTGATTTATTCTTGCAGAAACTTGAATTAGATCTTTTGGTGTATATTGATTTATTCTTGCAGAAACTTGTGGTGAAATTTCCTCAGAATGATGTTGATGTCAAGAGGGTGGCCTCTAGCGTTTCCAATCTAAAATCTCTTGTGCAAGGTACCAAATTATTATTTCATTACCCATAGTCTATTTTATCCAGTTCACTAGCTAGTGGGGAAATTTCCACATAATGATATTTTTGTGATGCATATATTGTGTGAATTATCAAATTTTTAGGTTGGAGAAAATTTTTAAGACCTCCAAAAAAATTTTAGCGGCACCCCGAATATAAATTGTCTGGCTCCGCCTCTAACTTGAGTTATATATGAAGAAATTCATAAAATTATGAATATTAAATGCGGAATAATAAAATAAATAAAATAGACACAAAAAATTTTGCACGACCTACATCCACAAATACCCATAGGGCTACATTAAGCTCTTATTGAATGATTTATTTTACAATACATGGCACTCCTATTTATAAGAGAATTGGGGCAGATAATGATTCAAAAAAAAAAAAAAAAAAAAAATTGGGGTAGATAAGTTTGATAACTTTGATTACCATAAAATCTAATTACAATAAAATCAATCAATCAAATTTGATTATAAATCAAATCTGATTATAGGAGATTACAATAAATTATAATGAAATCAAATCTCCTAATATTCTCTCTCTCTCTATATATATATATACTTAACTTATGTCCTATTTTCTCTTTTATGGTATCAGAGCAGTTGTAACTATATCTCTTTTGTAGCCTTATCTCTTGTTGTTAACTATATTTACATGTAAGTCTATATGTACTAGACTGACAGGATAGATACATTGTCTATTTCCCTTTCATATATTTTCTCTTTTATATCAAACCGGCCATGGCACGTAGAGTGATAAAGGGTATGATGATGATCCCATTTTTGGTTCTGTTATCTCTGCCTTTCTGCAGCAGCACTCGATTGAAAGGTATTCATAGTGTGGAAGATGTTGAAATAGATAGACAACTCAAGATTCTGAACAAGCCCTACATCAAAAGCATTGAGGTATTTGCTTCGCTTAACTTTTTCTTCTTTCTCTAATTGTGTGCTTTACGTCGAAATCAAAAGAAAGAGTCTGTTTGAGATTGCTTAAAGAGTTTAAAAAGTGTTTTTAGTACATAAAGACTGTGTCAAGCAAAAATTGGTTTGTTTGCGTTGTTTTTTCAGACTGAAGAAGGTGATATCTTTGACTGCGTTGATATCTATAAACAGCCTGCCTTTGATCATCCTTTGCTTAAAAATCACACCATTCAGGTAAAACCTCAAAGCCATTTGAGTTATATATATATATATTACTTAATTATTAATTTCATCTTGTAAACATACACCCTTTGCAGATGAAACCTAGTGGTTTCCCCAAGAAAGTGGTGAATGCAACTTCACCTGCAGGCAGGTCTTCTGCACAAGGGTTGAGAGAAGGCTGTCCATTTGGCACAGTTCCCATCAAGAGGGTTGGAAAGGAAGAATTGATTGCGTCTAAAATGTTCATGGAAAAGCAAAACTCTCATCCAACCGATATTTCCTTTGCTGCATTTCATGTTAGTTATTCTTTTCTGATTTTCTGATGCATGCTAAAATCTCTAATATTCCTTTCATCTTTACTCCCTTTAATTCCTTCGATGTTGTTTATAGTATGCAACAAGAATATTAGCAAGCAGTGCTGGTAGACAGTATTTGGGAGCCACCGCGGAAATCAATGTACAAAATCCACTAGTTACTGATAATCAATTCAGTCAAGCATTTGTACAGATCAAAAGTGGCCCTGGTGTTGCAGTTAATACCATTCAATTTGGATGGATGGTAATTCTAATGTTATATTAATGCATTTATTGTCTCAATGAGTATTTTAGAGAAATTATTTCTCTTACTCTTTCTAATATTTGATTTCTTTGGTAAAATTTTCAGGTATATCCAAAAATATTTGGTGATAATAAGACACGAACCTTTGCCTCATGGACTGTAAGTCTGCAAATTTATTTATTTATCTTCTGCAATTCTTAATTAATATCAAACCATTATCACTTTGTTCCACTCATTGTATTTCAGGCCGATAAAAATGGTTGTTTCAACATCTTCTGCTCTGGTTTTATTCAAGTTAACCCAACATATCCTCTTGGTTATGTTCTCAATAAGATTTCCAATTATGGAAGCAAAGATCAATATGTAATTCAATGCAACATATTCAAGGTATAACCTTGTATCTAATTTCTTATTCCATTTTTTTTTTTTTTTTTTATGTTTTCATCTATTAGAATATTAATTGGATGATTAAACTTACTGTTCATCCAAAGCTTTTAGAATAATGTGTATGATTTAACACCGTCAATACATAATTGACTAAAGTAGTTTACCATTGAGTTGAACATAAATATATTTAAACTTTTTGTGTGGTGATGATCATAGGATCCCAAATCAGGAAATTGGTGGGTTGCATATGACAACTTAGAGGAAACTATTGGGTATTGGCCAAATTCCTTATTTACTAGTTTGTCAAGCTCAGCTAGTGAGATATCATGGGGAGGAGGAGTTTACAGTGACAGCAATGAAGCTAGTCCTCCAATGGGAAACGGCCATTTTGCAGAAGAAGGCTATGAGAAGGCTGCTTATTTTCGAGACATTCAAATTATTGATGAATCCAACAAGATGGTATTTCCCGTAGAAAATTTACTGCACTTTTTCACAGATAGCCCAAAATGTTATTCCATAGCTGCATTTGATACTCGTCAAGCACACCATGCTTTCTTATATGGTGGTCCTGGTGGAAGCTGTGCAGAGTAATTCTACTCAAAATTTGAAGTTTGAAGAATAAAACAACTCAATTTTTCAATAGAAATTATTTATAATGTGATAATGTGATTTTTTTTTTTCGGCTCAATATGTTATATGATTGATAGCATATTGTAAGTATATGTTAGGATTGTGAGGGAATATGCAATTGGTGAACAATAACTTACGTGGTTTGGCCGTGTGTTTATGTCAAGCGAGCGGCTAATAGTATGTATATTATCTTTAGTAAAACCCTAAACCGTTACATTGAAATTTCCAAAGTACCCTTACCATATTGCGCACACACCCAACCTATTATTCGACCCTATCATAATAAACTAAAATTAAGCTGCAATGGGCTATGGGATCCGCTGCGCTCATGTATCTTTTATACTAGAGACCAATTTTACTTCAAAATATAAGTTATTATCTCTTTTTTTCTTTTCTTTTTTTTTTTGACATATCAGCACAAAAGAAAGAAAGGGGGATGAGAATTCAAACTAATAACCTTCGCTTTATGAGACATAGTCGTCAACCAATTGAACAACCCCTTGGGCAAAAGCCATCATCTCTAACAGTGTATAAATAATATCCCCATATAACTTTTATATGGTATATCTATCTAACATTTTATGTCAAGCCCAGGTAGGCATATCTTAAGAATTGCAGGACTTAATACTTGTTAATTGTAAATTGAGATTAAATAAGGGATAAATTAGACGATGCTAGAGATAGTGGGGCTTAAATATTTTATAACTACTATTTCAATATAATGAAGTATAATATTTTACAATAAATTTTAAGGTTAAATACCTTTCCAGTACATGTGATTTGCACCAAAATCAAATAGCCACTTGAGTTTTCCAAAATGTCACAAATGGTACCTGTAATAAGCAAATAAACTCACTTGATACTTCCTTCAAGATTTTGTTAGATTTTTTAACGGAGCATTATGTCACCCTTACACATGGCGTGGTACCGGTGGTTTCAAGGCGCCACATGGTGTGGTACCTAGATTTTTTTACCTTTTGGGTGCCACGTCATATTTAAAACAAAACAAAACCTTAAAAAATAAAAAAAATAAAAAAAAAAAGTGGAGAGCTGGGTTGACAAACCCCAAGGGCCAAACCCTCAAAAAAAAAAAAAAATTTTGGATTTTGCCGACCCTGGGGTGGTTGAACCACCCCCATGCCAACCAATCTAGGGGTGGTTTGGCCACCCAGCTCTCATTTTTCTTTTTTTCTTTTTTTTTGGTTTAGGTTTTTGTTTTTTTTTTTTTTTTTTTTTTTAAATATGACGTGACACTCAAAAACTCAAGTACCACGCCACGTTGCACCTTAAAACCACAAATACCACGTCACGTGTAAGGGTGACATGACATTCCATTAAAAAACCTAACAAAATCTTGATAGAAGTAACAAGTAGATTTATTTACTTACCACAAATATCATTTGTGACATTTTTGAAAACCTAAGTAACTATTTGATTTTAGTGCAAACCACAAGTACTAGAAAGGTATTTAATCCTAAATTTTATAACCAAAAATTATGAAAATAAAATTTATTTATTTATTTTAATCAAAATACTCCAACACCCAATAGCCTTATTCTACATTTCACTCACACATATAATGTGCATGATTATACACTGCCTAGTAGCTTTCTCACTCGTATTATATATTCATGAATGAACTGTAAATATATAATACATGATAATAATGGAACATGTCCTATGATCTATCCAAGCCTTTAACCATTTGCTTAGTACAATTAGCACTGTCCCAGGGGATCTATAGTATAACAATGGTGCTCCTATGTTGCTGCATACCAACATCACTAGTGGCCCAACTGAATTTAAACCCTAAGTAATCCACACTACTAACAATGCGTCATTGTGACTACCGATCAAATATAATTACACCAATCACATATAAAACCAATGAATCAAAGGCCAAATATAAAAATAAATCTCTTTAACCATAGGGCTTAACTCATACAATAGTAGCTAATAGCCCTCATCCGTTCATGAGGTACGATGTCATACGATTTGTACCAATTGCCTATCCAATCTAAGAATATCAAAAAACACAGAGCACGGAGATTAATCACAATTCTGAAACAAAAGGAAGCAACCCTTAATTTCCATTGGGAAAGTGAATACAATACAATCTTAGCAGTAAGCAAAGAAAGCAACATAATCTAACACATGTGGAGCTGGATATCCTTTCCCAAACGCTTAATTTTCATATCTATACAAAATTCCTTTTCAATTTAAGCACGCTCACCCCTGATCCTCCTAGCGAGCTGGATATCCTTTGGCATTATGGTGACCCGCTTGGCGTGGATGGCGCAAAGGTTGGTGTCCTCGAAGAGTCCCACCAGATACGCCTCCGCCGCCTCTTGGAGAGCCGCCACGGCCGAACTCTGAAAACGCAGGTCGGTCTTGAAGTCTTGGGCGATCTCACGGACCAGGCGCTGGAAAGGGAGTTTTCGGATAAGGAGCTCCGTACTCTTCTGGTACTTTCGGATCTCACGGAGAGCCACGGTCCCGGGGCGGAACCTGTGGGGCTTCTTCACTCCGCCGGTGGCCGGAGCGGACTTCCGGGCCGCCTTTGTGGCCAGTTGCTTCCTCGGAGCCTTGCCTCCGGTGGACTTGCGAGCAGTCTGCTTGGTACGAGCCATTGGGAGAGAGCTAGGGTTTCAGAAATGGTAAACGAAGGATTTCAGAGATTGGTTTGTGCGAGGGAAAGGGGCTTTGGAGGGAGGGAATTTATGGACTAAAAGTTTCGAAATGAGGAGAGGGAAGAGGTAGATCTTGGCCGTTGATTTATTTTGGTGTTATGGACGGTCATGGTAGATTGTGGATGCGGATCGATGACCTGGCAGTTTAGTAAGATGTGAAGAGGATTTACTGGGCTGGTTTTGAAACTTGTGGAGTGATCGTGGCCATTGAATTTTTGGCTATCGACGGCTTCAGTTGATTTGGTTAAAGGCACACGGATCCGTGACCTGGCGACTTCATGCTGCTAGCTAGCCTGCTACATTTGTATAGTATATAGAATTAAAATAAAAAGGGTTTACGTCATATGTCACAATATTAAGACACTTCTGTGATTCGACTTATATATATATATATATACAGAAGTGTCTTAATATTGTGACATATGACGTAAACCCTTTTTATTTTAATTCTATTAATGCATAATTTGTTAACCGATTTTTTAATAATGAATTGGTTTTTACTTCAAAAACCGGTTCATTAAATTAACGTAATTAATGGCGTTTAATTATATTTGAAGATTTTTCCATATATAAATTATTCAATAAATTAAGTATTATTAATGTCAAAATCATCTAGCACATAACCTGCGCTATACACAGAATTTTTCATTATAATTTAATTTCAAAAACTTAAACACATCTCATCTTACTTTTCATTATAAGTTAAAACAGATGTGCACAAATTTTAATGAAAATACATACTAAATGTTATACACCAGTATATTACTGAACATATACTTTTTCTTTTTTGAAGTGTACCAAACATGTACTTAATGACAAGTATAAAAGAAAAAAAAAAAAAATAGCAAGAAGAAAACTTGAATTCTGATTATCAAAATACTAATAGAAAATTAGTATGAAACTATGATATTGTTGATGTGATACACTGATATTTATTATATTTCAATACAAATAAAACTCATAAAGTTCTAATCATTTCAAAAAATACAGAGTAAAATAAACAAAATCTTACAAAGAATATATATATCATTCCTTGTTTTTTGAAATAGTAGTCATTGCTTTCTCATTAAAATAAATCAACCGATGGAACGGTATGCTTCATCGTTACAATGTGTGAGATACAATCGAAATAAAATATTCATCCAATAAACAAAATCTTCTTTCTTCTTTTTAATACAAAATAAAACACATATTTCACTCAATATTTAATGCAATCAAATAAATCTCTTCAACACTTTCAAAAAATGCTAGAAAATCCGAGTAAATCACAAAAAGGAAAAAAATTCCAATAAAATATTCAAATGAATTAAAACATAAGATCTTATTGGTGTGATACCTATTATATTTCAATACAAATAAACTTTCTAAAGGAACAAACATACAAATAATCAATTTAATGTTGTGAAAAAAAAAAAAAAAAAACAAATCTACAAATACAGTTAATACTCAATTATAATTGTTCGAAGATGATTGTTTTATTCTTATTAGAGTTCGTTTGAGATTTCAGTTTTAATAAGTATGATTTTTAAAATTGATTTTTTTTTTTTAAATTGCGTTTTTGAAAGGTTAAGAATAAGAATTACTTTGGGATTGAGTTTTTAGGTTATTATTGTTGAAGAGTGGAGAAAAGTAAAAAAAAAAAAAAAGTTAATTCTTGAAGTTGTAGTTTTTCTCAAATAAAAAACATATATATAGAAGATTAAGAAGAAGAATTACTTTAGGTTGATTTTTTAGAGAGAGATCAGACGTGGGGAGAGAGAGAGAAAAAAAAAGTTAAATCGGTGAGAGAGAAACGGTTTTTTAAGGCATAATTTGTGAACCGGTTTTTACTTTAAAAATTAGTTCATTAAATTAGCGTAATTAATGGCGTTTAATTATATTTGAAACGTTTTCCATATATAAATTATTTAATAAATTAAGTATTATTAATGTCAAAATCAAATAAGGAAACAAATAATACAAATCAAATTATATATTATTATGTTTAATCACTTTAATATGTATATAACATAATATTATATGTTATATTTGAATTAGATGAACTAAATGATAGAATGTAAAAACAAAATAGAAAAAAATTTCATTGCATTATTTTGGTTTTTAAATATGTAATTGTATATTAATTATTAATTGTATAGCTTGTCGGATTTTTACTCAACATAATGATTAGGTATTTATTTTTTATTTCATTAGCAAAAATAATCTTTTTATATATATATATATATATATATATATGATTAGCATCTTACGAGCAATTATATATTCGATGTCCAAACCAAAGTGTAAAATCACAACGGTCATCTTGGGGCTTATTTTTGCTTAGTGTTCATTAGTTTATAAAATTATTAATTGTTCGATATAACATACTTCTTATTTGATATTTGTCCAAGGCCTTTTCGCCTATGAGATTTTTTTGTTTATTTGTACGATTTACCTGGATTTTCAAATATTTTTTTTAAGTACTTTTTATGCTATTTTTTTTTCAAAAATTTATTTGATTATTATACAAAAAAATGAATTTTGAAACACGTAAGAGATAATTAAGATTGAATATAATGTAGGATGATTATTTGATTGCATTGTTGATTGAAAGATTTTTTATTATTTTGCTATGTACTTTTTTAAGGCTCATAATTATATGGGTTTTATAATTTGTATGAAATTTAATAAGTATAACACTAATAATATAAATGATTCTTTACTAACTTTCTATTAACACTTTGATAATCACAATTCAAGTTTTCTTTTAACTATTTTTTTTTCTTTATATTTTTCATTTTAAACTATTCATATGGGAACAAAGATTTTAACATGTTTTAATTTATATGGATTAAACTAATTAAAGTGAAAGGCCTTATGATATATAATAAAATTTTATGCGACTTATACATTTATATAAGGTTCTATGTATGATTGTGTGTCATTATATGGAGTAATATATTGGTGTATAACCTTTAGTATGTCTTTTTATTTAAAAGGGCATGATATATATATATATATTTTTTTACAACCTATAATGAAAAGTTCGATAGAGATGTGTTTAAATTTTGAAATTAAACTATAACAAAGAATCTCGCAAATATTTTTTTCTATAACCAAAGTACTTTTTCGAATGTTCATAATTTGTGTTTTATTCAAGTTTTCCTCTTGCAATTATGAAAAGTAAATTTCATAATACTTATGAAAAGTACGATTATAATATTTTTAAATTTTACAATTAAATTGTAATGAAGAATCTCGCGTATTGCGTGAGTTATTAGTTAAGTTATAATGTCGATCTAGAAGGCTATATATGCAACAGCCAACATTTATACGAAGATAGAAATTTCACTCCAAATTTTTTCATTATGGACTTATTTGGTTTGCAAAATGGGTGTTATTAGGAAATAGTACTAAGAAATTTTTTTTTTTTCTAGTTATACTAAGAAATTAGTTTTTTTTTTTTTCTAATTATACTAAGAAATTAGTTGATTGATGTGTTAGTTGACTAGTGCATTGTTACAAAACAATGAAAAGTTAGGGATTGATGTGTTAGTTGATGTGTTAGGGGCTTATTTAATTATGAGCATGTTTGAGATTACATAGAAAAATAAAATTTTGTTAAAAAAATTTTCCACTAAAAAACTTTAAGGGTTGCATTTGGATCCTCTATAGTCCGTTTGGACCGGAGGGGATCCAATCCTTGTTATTGCAGGGGCATAATTGTCTCCAAAAATTTTGGTACTGTCTCTAAGTGTTTTTTTTTTTTTTTTTTTATGAAAAAAAAAAAGCAAAAATGGTAAAATAATAATAATAAAAAAAGGAAGACATTTAGTGATTTTTTTATGGGAAAAATGTAAATTCAGTCTTTGTGGTTTACCTGATTTGCAATTAACTCCTTGTGGTATCAAAATGAACTCAAAAGTCCCTGAGGTATGCCAAAAAAATAATTTAGTCCTACAGTCAAATTTTGTTCACTGACTTAACAGATTCTAATAGCGTAAAACATTAGAGCCAATATAATTGTGATACTTGTTTTATTTAAGTCAATGTCATACTAAGGAAAATTGTTAAATTAGTGGATGGAATTTGATTGTAAAGACTAAATTATATTTTTAGAATACCTCAGGGACCTTTGAGTTCATTTTGATACTATAGGGAGTTAATTATAAATTAGGTAAACGACAAAGACTAATTTTGCATTTTTTTCCTTTTTTTTATTTCATTATAGCAAAATAAATGGTTAATGTGATTTTTATTTTCAAAAAAAAATTAATTAATTGTAGTAAGAAACTTTAGTAGGTGTTTGGGAGCATGGAGAAACAATACATTAAGACGTACAATTATCTCCCTGAGTTTACTTATTATATAATTGACAAAAATTCAATAAAAAATAGCTAAAAAAAAAAAAAAAAAAAAGTGATTGAAGCCTGCTGTACTTGCCCTACGTACAGACTACAAATTGCTTTTTTTTTTTTCTCAAGCCAAGAGCACTTCACATTCTTCGTATAATGAATAAAATTGCGGAAATAATATTAAAGGAAGGAAAGAGATAAATATATAAAGATTAAGGTGATTCGATAATATGCCTACATTTAGACACGAAAGCTTTATAGGCTACATCTTGCTTTATTGAATAATTTGATAGCATATTAGAAGCCTCAATATATAGAAGTCAAAAGAATAAAGAGTCTCATACATTAGCAAAGTGGGACAAGCCCACATATTCTCTAACAGGCAACAACAATGTCCCACAACATTTAAGTTGGATTGTTTTAATTATGAGAATGTCTAACTCGATTCCTAGAAGGATGTCTTGCTTGCTTTGTAAGAAAATGCTGTAAAAAAGAAAAAATAATAATAATAATAATAAAAGCAAAGGATACATTAAATTTAGAAAGAAAGAAAAATCATATTTTTACAGTTAGTCCATTATTTTTGCCCAAACTTTAAATGAGTCTTTCTTTCACTTTACTGTTAGAGTTAACGGTTTTTTATATGCCACATGTATCTCATTTGACATTTCAAGACCCAAATATCAGTGCCACATCAGCAATTACCATATCATCAAAAAAAAACAAAAAACAAAAAACAAAAAACAAAAAAAAAACAAAAGAACCAAGTTTCCATCCCTAAGCTAAAACCAATTGATCTTACCTTTGGAGTGAAACTCTTTTAGAGAAACAAAAACATGAGAACAAGAGTGAATGATATGAATCAACTAGTAACAAGTAACAACACATAAAGGGATATATAGATTAGCTTATTCGAGTGAGCCTTGACATCCAATTTACAGTAAATTATATTCTAAAATAAAAGTCAACTCATACTTTTTTTATTGGTAATTTCATTTTAAATAGAGTCGACAAAAGAGACCATTGATTACATAAAGGTCTAGATTTCTAAGACTAGGACGACTATGAATTAGAAATCTATTCCTTATTAGCCTAAACATAAATGCAGAACATAAATGGAGATTTACATCTTATTATTAGATTTTGTGGTGGGTGTGGCCATGGACTTTTCCAATGGGTCTTTGACGATAGTTGGGCAGACTGCAGTTTCGTTTTGTTTTTTAATGGTAGTTTTTGCCAGTTTGGGTTGTGTTTTTAGGGCAAATTGGTGGTACATGCATCTTCCTCATCTCCTCCATGGTAGTATGTAATTGGTACATAATGTCAAGGATCCTTTCAGAGTGGTAGATCGGCTTGATGCGTTGTCATACATCAGTGATTGCTATGAAAAAAAATCTGTCTGGCTCTGATGCCACTTAATGCAAATCAACTAGTAACAACACATAGAAAGTGGTAGATCGGCTCATTTGAGGGAGTTGTAACCTCTAAAATAGATCATGATAGATCAAAACAATAAAAGATAAAAGAATGCTTACGTTAATTCAGAGTTTCACCGAAATAACGTAGAGAATGGGTTGAACTCTCACTCATCTTGGTAGAGCCTCACTACCAAAAGAGAAAGAGACGAAACAAGCCTCACAGAAAACCTCTTTTTATCTTTACATATCTCCTTCGTAGGGGTACAAAAAAACACTTAAATAGACTTTGAGAAATCCTAACCTTAAATTGATTGACTTTTGACTGACTATGGGCTAAACCCATTATTAAATTGCAAAATACATTTAAATCTTAAAATTTAAAACCTAAATAAAACTAAAGACTAATTTATTCTTTTCTCATCTTGCATCACTTACAAGATTATTGATATTGGTACAATCAGAATAAGGATGCATGACGGAATTGTTAGGACTTTGATAAATGTTCGACACATACTAGATTTGAAGAAAAATCTTAAAGGCTCATTGGTTGTAATGAAAGGTAACAAGATTTATGGTCTCTACTTTCTTCAAGGTAGTATGGTGATAGATTCAACTGATGTGTCTTCTTCAGATTATTTTAGGCTTTCAGTAGTGTTAGCATAGTAAAGTGATGATGAGCATTTCATGTCGCATGTACCTTACTTTAGTGCGTTTGGGAGCATTATGTATGTTATGGTGTGCATTCGTCCATATATTTCACATGCAGTAAGTGTTGTTAGTCCTGGCAAGGTTCTCTAGGAGGCAATGAAATGGATACTCCGTTATTTACGGGATCCTATAGATGTTGGTTTAGTTTTTGACAGAGATAATGGTATCGGTTCTAGTGTTATTGAGCATGTCGATTAAGATTTTTTGGTGATCTGGTTGTGACACAAGGATATATCATATTGAAGAAAATTATCTTAGAGGAAAATTTAGCAGATATGTTGACTAAGCTAGTTCTGGTTCCCAAGTTCAAGAGCTACTTGGGCTTGATTATTGTTTGTAACTTGTGATTGCCTTAGGGGTGATGGAGGAGACGTCATGAGGAGATTTCATTTGGAAATTGATGAAATTCAAGTCAAGGTGGAGATTGTTGTAGTATGACTTATGTTTCACAGGTCTTTAGTATGGGGCCCAACTATTTATCCTATTTCCATATTGGTTTTGGAATACTAGTCGGTTTGGAGTTCTTTTGTGAGCCGATATGTATTCCTTCTAGAGTTGGTTTTGGACTTCTTGTTTTACAACCGACTTTGGGTATTATAAAAGGACATGTTGGCTTAGCTTTTGAAGTGGAGTAAAACCTGTGTAAGCCACATGGCAACATCAGAGTAGCACGAAGAGAGTTGTGCCATCTCACTAGTGTTTTCTCACTTTGTTGTATCATAGGCACTAATGAAAGAATTCTATATAATTAAAATGCTAATTAACAATATAAATTAGCAGCAGAATAATTTAATTATACAAATACCTCCGGTCATTGCTTTGCTCAAGCGTAATGAAGAACACCTTTCTTAAACAATCAGAGAGTTGACAACAAAAAAGAATATAGAGAAAAATGTTCTTTTGACCTATGTTTACCAGTATAATACCGTATAAAATGATGGAATTCACAGGGCCTTCTATAAGTAGGTCAGGGACATTTGCTCTTAATTGTTATTGATTTTGTTCCTCCCATCAAGGAGAAAAATCACTCAATAACATAATTTTTATAACATCTTTTCAAATTCCATAATGTCTTTTGCTAGAATAAATTCCTTGATATTGTAACTGAAAAGATTATAATAAATATAATCGTAACCAAAATTATATTAAATATAATCTTAAATAAATCTGGCATAAATGCCATACCTCATAGGATTTTCTTACATTCTCCCACTTGGCCCTTATGACACATAAGTTCCTTGTACGGCTCGGTTCTATAATATGACCATTACTTTATTTATTCTAAGCATTTATGGAATCTTCCCACTCACACAAGGAATACTACATATGAATTATGGCGGTAAAACCATTATATAATAAGTCATCCCTTCCATGCATTACAATATACAATATCCCTTAAATGAGTACTATATGGGCAATCAAACTTTATGAATAAACTTCCCATAAGCTATTCAAGTCTAACTTTATTTTTATCCCCATGGATAAGGTAATAAATGTGCACAAAAAACTTTATAACAATGACTTGATGTTTATAGACTAAAAGAAAAAACTAAGTACAAAATGAACCAATGAGCCCCATATGCTACACATGACTTTTAAATAACTTTACCGGTAAACCTTTAGTTACAAGATCCGCAATCATCAATTCAGTACTGGTATGTTCAATGAACACTTTATTTCTTTTTATGTTTTCTCTCACACAAAGGTATTTGATGTCGATATGCTTACTTCTGCTTCCACTTTTATTATTCTTAGAGAAGAATATGGCAGCACAATTATTGCATAAGATCTTTATTTGTGTTGCTATAGAATCAACAATTTTGAGACCACTAACAAATTTCTCAACCATAATGCTTGTGTAGTGGCTTCATATTATGCAATAAATTTTGCCTCCATTGTAGATGTAGCAACTATAGTTTGCTTGTTGCTTCTCCAGGATATAGCCCCTCAAGCAAGTAGAAAGATATACCCTGAAGTAGACTTTCTATTTTCTACACATCCAGCAAAATCCGAATCTGAATATCCAACCACCTCCAAATGGTCAGTGTGTCTGTATGTCAAACTGTAGTCCTTGCTTCCTTGCAAATACCGCATGACTTTCTTTGCAGCTTTCCAGTGTTCCAACCCTGGGTTGCTTTGATATCGACCCAGCATTCCAATTGTCATTGCAGTATCAAGTCTATTGCAGACTTATACATACAATAGGCTGCCGAATGCAGATGCATATAAAATATTCTTCATCTGCTCTTGTTCCAATGCATTTCGGGGACATTGATCATTACTGAATTTATCCCCTTCAATGATAGGTGCTATAGAAACTGAACAGTTCTTCAGTCTGGATCTCTCAAAAACTTTTTCAATATAGGCCTTTTGACATAAGAACTCTATGCCAATGACATAAGAGGCTTCACCAAAATCCTTCATTTCAAAATTTTGAGAGAGAAATTGTTTGGTATCGTGTAGTAAACCTAAATCATTACTTGCAAGCAAAATATCATCTACATGCAAGACTAAAAATATTACTTTACTCCCACTAACCTTAAGGTATATACATTGATCAACAAAGTTCTTAATAAAACCATATAAGGTAATAACTTTGTGAAATTTGATATACCATTGATGGGAGGCTTGTTTTAGCCCATAAATAGATTTCTTTAGTTTGCAAGCTTTCTAAGTGTTATCATCAAAACCTTCAGGTTATTTCATGTAAACCTCTTCTTCAAGATCGCCATTTAGAAATGCTGTTTTCACATCCATTTGATGTAACTCTAGATCAAAATGAGCTACTAATGCCATGATTATCTTAAATAAATGAATCATTCTTTGAAACTGGAGAGAAGGTTTCATGATAATCAATGCCATCCTTTTGCATGAAACCCTTAGCCACAAGTCTAGCTTTATATTGTTCAACATTACTAGAAGCATCCTTCTTAGTTTTGTAAACCCATTTGCAGCCTAAACCTACAGCTCCCTTCGGTAAGTCAACGAGAACTTAGACTTGATTTTTAGCCATGGATTTCAACTTTTCCTACATGGCATTTAACCAAAATGTGGAGTGATCTCCACTCATGGCTTGTGAAAATGATTTTGGATCATCCTTAGGCCCAATGTCAAAATCGAATTCTTGGAGGTATACAACATAATCACTATGGATTACTGGTCTAGTTATTCTAGATAATCTTCTTAATCCTACTTCCTTTGCATTTGGAGGAGGTTAAGTAGGTTCATCCTAAACTTGTTCTTCATGAGTTGGCTATTCTAAAATCGATTGTGGTTCAAGGTAATTATTTTGATTTTCCTTGAGCATAATGAAACGTCATTTAGATGAAGGAGCTTCAGTCAACTCTTGTGCTTCCTTTAATTCAATTTTTTTAGGATAAACACTCCCACTATGTTCAGAATCCTTTAAAAATTTTGCATTTATAGACTCAACAATTCTATTATTATGAGAAGGACAGTAAAACCTAAATCCTTTAGAGTTTACTGCGTAGCCAATAAAATGACCACTAGTTGTCCTTGGGTCTAATTTCTTCAGATTTGGATTATAAATCTCCACTTCAGCAGGACAACCCCATATGTGTAAGTGATTTAAACTTGGTTTCCATCCATTCCATAATTCAAAAGGTGTCTTAGCGACAGCCTTGGATGGGACCGGGTTTAATACATACACTTCAATTTTTAAGGCTTCACTCCATAGGAATAAAGGTAGCTGAGAATTACTAAGCATGCTCCTAACCATGTCCATAAGTGTGCGATTTCTTCTTTCTGCTATACCATTTTGTTATGGTGTGCCAGGCATTGTGTATTGAGCAACAATACCTTCCTTTTCAAGAAATTGCACAAATGGACTTATCATTTGTCCATTTTCTATGTACCTTCCATAGTACTCTTCACCTCTATCAGATCTTACGATCTTGATTTTCTTTTCCTTTTGTTTCTCTACTTTTACCTTATAGGTCTTGAAAGTATTTAATGCTTTAGCCTTATCATTTAGAAAATAGAGATACATAAACCGTGTATGGTCATCAATAAAAGGTATAAAATATCTTTGACCATTCAGGTAGAGAGTAGAGAAAGGCCCACAGATATCTGTGTGTATGATTTCAAGAATCTCATAACTCCTTTTGGCACCTTTAGTGGTCTTGTTGGTTTGCCTTCCCTTTATGCAATCTACACAAGTACCAAAATTAGTAAAGTCAAGAGTTTTTAAAACTCCATCTTTTACTAATCTTTTGATTCTCTTTTTGGAGATATGTTCCAATCTTCTATGCCATAACAAAGTAGAGTTCTCATCCATAAGGCTCATTTTTTATGCCAACATCAATATGCAATGATAAGTAGTTGTTTTCAAAGTTGGGATTTAGATCAATTTTGAATAAACCATCAATTTATATTCCACCACCAATAAAATGTTCACCTTTAAAAATACTAAAAGTTGAATTGATAAACCAAAATCTAAAACCAACAACATCCAATTTTGAAACAGAAATCAAGTTTCTAGAAAAACGTGGAATAAAAATACATTATTCAGATCCAAAACATGTCCAGATTTTAAAAATAATCTAAAAGTCTCAACTGCCTCCACATGTGAAAACAATTTATTTCTTGAGTATACATGTTGTTCATTGCTTGCTGGTAATTTCCTTATGTTAAGATAACCCTGCATTGTATTAACAATATGGATTGTAGAACCAGAATCAATCCACCATGTATTACTAGGAGCCTCAACAAAAAAAGATTCATAACATACTAAAGATATGATATTACCTTTCTTTTCGAGCCATCTTTGATACTTTTGGCAATTTTTTTTCATATGCCCATTTTTCTTGCAGAAGAAACATGTATAGTTATTGCCATTTTACTTGATCGACAACTTGTTCTCTTTCTTGAAATGTGGGGCATTCTTGCCTCTCTTGGTCCTTTCTTTATCATGAGTAGCCATGTGAACACTTTGTGGCATCTCATGTTTTAACCTCTCCTCTTCTTGAACACACATGCTCAGAAGTTCATTTGCTGACCATTTATCCTTATGTGTGTTATAAGAGATCTTAAAATGAGTATATTTAGAAGGAAGAGAGTTCAAGATGAAATGGACCAAAAATGACTCAGATATATCCACCTCTAGGGACTTCAGTTGAGCAGACATGTCCTTCATTTTCATAATGTGCTCTCGCACACTTCTGGAATTGTCGAAGGTTTTGCTTGAAAGCTTTTTCATCAGGGTGCTGGCTAAGGCCTTATCGGAACTCACAAATTGTTCCTCAACGGCTTGAATGAATTCTTTTGCCTTATGGCATTCTAGGATAGAACCCATAATGCCCTTAATGACATGAGATTTCATAAACATGAGACTTAAACGATTAGATTGCTCCCACCGTTCATGCTTAGCAATATCTTGTGGCGTACTTATGTTTGGGAGGGCGGGTGGTTCGTCCACACGGAGCGCCAAGTCAAGTTTTATACACCCCAAATAAAAAAGCAAATTTTTTTTCCATTCAGAAAAATTATTTCCATTTAGCATTGGAACAGTACTTTCAATAACAGCGCTAGGAATAGCTGCGATAATTAAGGAAAATAAAATACTTTAATGCTATATAATTAACCTTAGTTTAAATTAACCAATGCTAATTTAATAGTAAATTTCAACTTACCTGTGGGCAATGTTGCATTACGCATAAAATTTACTCTTTATTAATAGGACTAATAAATTTAATATTAATAAATAAAATTTTTCCGTACCTGTGGGCCTAAGATAAATTTTATTTTCAATTTTAAATTTACTATCTTATTCTAATTAAGTCATAAAAATAAAAACGTCTTTGTGGGGATTAGTAATTAAATTTATGAATTAATTACAACATAATGTTAATTTTCTTTATGAAATTCACATATATAATCTTGATACAATGATCATTATAAAATCAGGATGATGTGCCTCTCTCAAAATTATTATGATAATCACGACTTCATTAACATCTACTAACTATATAGATGCCAAATTGTTGCAATTCGACAATTCTGAATTTTTTTTCCCAAAATGCCCCCATCCCAAGTTAAAAAATAAAATTAAAAATTAAAAATTAAGGGGTGGCCGGCCACCCTAGTTGGGCCTAGGGGTGGCTTCGCTTCGTCCACCCCAGACCGAACATCCTTTAATTTTTTATTTTTTATTTAAAAAAAAAACTTGGGATGGGGGCATTTTGGAAAAAAAAAAAAAAAAAAAAAAGAAGTTAGAATGGCCGAATTGCAACAATTTGGAAGTTTGGAGAGGGGGGGTCAAGCGTCACTTTTTAAACATTGGAGGTCAAAGTGCAAATGAGTGGATAATTCAAGGGGTAAAATGTATTTTTCCCTAGTTTTTTAGTATATTTGACTTTTACAAGGAGTCACATATTAATGCATAAAAAAACCTCTTCTAAACCTTATGATCCTAACCGAAGACATTACTTAAACGAAAAGTTATTTAATTGAAATATTATCATATTTCCAAAAGTTACAATTCTTAAACAATTAATTTTGAATAATTCTTGTAAGAATAAATCAAGGTACTAACTATTCGAGCTATTCAATTGCGATAATAATTAAAATATTGAATCTCAGTAAATAATTTTTGAATTTAAGGTCCAAATAAGAGAATTTATAGAGTAAGAGTTTAAATATGATGGCTAAGAAATGTATCCGAAAAAAAATGTTAGTGATGATGGTGTTGATTGTCCTCAGAATAATCGAAGTGCATGGCGATGAACCTACTCCTTTCTCTCTTGATAGCAGTTTACCTCCTACAAACTTTCATGCCTTCGAATTTTAAAATAGTTTTCATCATCATTGCCTTGAATACACACTTAAATCATGTGAAAAAAAAATACTAAAAAGACAACAATTGAAGGAGTGTATTATGTATCATCTTTTTCGCTGCCTTTTTACAAAAGTAAAACATGATCCTAAAGTTCCTCAAAGCGAATTTTTCCTTATTTCGAGAAACTGCATAGATTTATGTTTGGAGGAGAAACTTGAAGGCTTCGCTATTGGACCTTTTTTATTGGACTGCTATGAAAAGCACTTCGGCAAGCATTAAATGTCTATATCTATAATCGATGAGCTCCAAGAATGGTAAAAGCTACACAACTACTTCTTTAGCTCTCTCTAACATACATGAATGCACACACTTATGACAAAGATATTGTTCTATAATTAATACATGCACATAAATTTCTCATACATTGTAAAAGAATACTTAACATTTTTATACATTTTCAGGATGAAAATACAAGGTTCAAAACCATTTTTTTTTTAAAATTTTAATTCTACACAACATTACGGCTTGCTCCTAACTCAATTTGTTATATAATTTATATTCACCAAGCATGTCTCACTTGTTGAATTTGTATTGGTGGTTTCAAGGTGAGTAAGATGGCATTACATGTTGGTGTGCGAGATCTTGAATATCTTAGTCTTATTGCTCATTTTATTTGTATCTCTTGAGTTATAAAAATGTGTAGATGTAAAGACACTTTTACTTGATTTTGTTTTTGATTATGGTTTTGGGATGATCAACCCCAAGACTGTTCTATTTTGAAGTTGTTTATATTATTTGACTATATGGGGGTGATTGAGCCGGTTTATTTATTTATTTTTTAAATTTTTTTTTTCTTGTGCATGTTTAGATCTTGGATATTGAGACTCATGTTTATCATTTAAAAATATGTATGCATCACTACAGGGCCGGCTCAACATATTTTAGGGTCTTAGGCAAAATTTTGAAATTGGGCCTAATTTTTTTTTTTTTTTTTTTAAGTTACAAAATTTTTTTTTTTTTAAATTCAATTTTTTTTTAAGTAATATATATATAAAATATTTGTAGCAATAGATTTAGATACATCAATAACATTTTCATTATCTTCTAATTTTTTTTTTTTGATGAGTTTCTTGTTCATTTATGAGTTTTTCACCTAAATTATCCTCAATATTTTGTTTATGGCTAATAACAAATTTATTTAGAGCTCCTCTTTGAGATTCAATCAATTTGTCTACTTTTTTTTTTTTTGTAAGTTTTTCATATCCAGTTGCATATTTTCTAGTAGACATGTTTAATTAAAAATACTAACAAATTAAACAAACACGATTTATCAAAAAAAAAATTATGACTATAATAAAATAAATGACAAAAATAGAACAATAAAACCTGATTTGGCAAAGGAATTATGAAGCAGTTCTTGGAGATAGGACAAGAAACTTAGTCACTCGGAGTCGGAGAGGAAGAGAAAATGATGAGATAGGCAGAGAAGAAAAACTCAGAAAAGAGCAAGCAAAGAGAAGAGGTAAAGTGGCAAATATAGAGACTGATATTTAAAATGCCCATGGTTGACAGCAGTTTATATTTTTGGCTCTTGGCTTTCCCTAGATAGCTAAATAATAAATAGAAAATAAATGGTAATATTTTATTTCTAACGTTTATATTTTCTCATCAAAAACAAAAAATTTCTAGAAAGAGGCCAAGAGGATGAGTGAATCATGTAGGCATGTACTGTAGCCATCAGGTGTGTACTGTAGCGTCAGGAGCTCTAGGGAATTGGCGTAATGATGTATAAGGCTTTAATGCTTTGTCCTTTTTTAATTTATTTTTAAAATTTATAGTGGGCTTATTAATTGGGGTCTTATTAAATTGAGGCCTTAAATTTTGATAAAAAAAATTTTTAGGCCCTATTAAAAAAAATTTGGGCCTTCAATTTTTTTTTTTGTCCAAAATAATTTTTTTTTTTTTTTTTTAATTTCTTTTAACTCAAAAAATTTTTTTTTGGGCTTTACTAAATTGGGGGCCCTAGGCGAGGGCCTAACTCGCCTAGGGCCTGAGCCGGCCCTGCATCACTATCAAAAAACTTAATAGATAAAAATATAAATTCCTTAATAACTTTTAGGGAAGAAATATGTATATATATATATTAAGGTCCTTCAACTACTAGGCGATTTAAAAAATGCCCCATAAAATGACAAACGTGACAGTTTGATACATTAAACTACTAAAAGAAGCTATGAAGGGCCGTGTGGAGTTTGAGAGAGAAGGAAAGTGCACTTGACAAAGAAGCTATGCTCTGTGCGTCAAAGTTTGATGTTGAAATAGCCCAGCACAATAACATAGTGGACATGAAATTGACCAAAATAAGACTGTAATTAGATGTTGAAAAGAGTCAATACAATTCCCTGAAAGAAAAAAAAAAAAAAACTTCATAATGGCATTGGCCTCATGTTTGATTTTAGGCTTATTGTTGTTGTTGTGTGGTGGTTGTCTGAGGGACAAACGTTATTGCATTGTAGGAAAGACGATGCTGTTGTGAAGGTTTTAAGGTGAAGTTAGTGGTTTTTTATGTGAGGGAAGCGCAAGTGACAATTTTAAAGTAAATTTGTTTAGAATTTTTCTTGTTCTTGCAACTTCCAATTTATAAACTTGGGAGTTACTGGTTCATCAAAACTTCCGAGTATTAATTGGGTGTAAGGTTTTGTGTAGGCTTAGCATTTCCTAAGGTTTTGCGTTGGGTGTAGGGGCCCATGTGTCCCACAATATTTAAGTTGGATTGTTGTAATTATGAAAATGTCTAACTCGATTCCATGACTTGCTTGCTTTGTAAGAAAATATTGTAAAAAAAAAAAATGCAAGAGCAAAAGATGCATTCGACTTTAGAAAAAGAAAAAAAAAAAATCTTATTTAACCCTTAGATCTTCATCTTATTTGAATTTAACTCATTAGCTTATGTTAAGGATAAGGCTCGTTCAAGTTCAAAATAAAGCTTCTTAAGATAACCCTCAAGATAAAGGTCACACAGTTACAACTGATAAGCATTAGAGGAGTTATTGTCTTAAGTATATGTGTTCATTTTTAGAATTCAAATGTATTTTCATATCTGTAAAATATTATCTCATGTAACAACTTCTATTATAAATGCAAAGCATATACCAGTGTTATGGTATGGCAGTACCATACAGAAACCTCTAGTTATCAAAGTCTTTATGATATCAGAAGCCTTCCTTTTACACACGTCAATTTTTTCTTCCTGCTTCCCATCCCTTTTGTAATTTTTTTTTCTCTCCTCTCTTCTTTCTTCTCCTTCGTAATGTCTGTTGCGTCCTCTTCGCTCATGATTCCCTCTCCAACTGCCTTCACTGTCACCACAACCACTGTAGCCGTTACCCTCCATAACTTTGTCACACACAAGCTTACCAAAGATAATTATCCCTTGTGGAAGGCTATGGTTGTGCCTATTCTCAAAGGCCACTCCGTGTATGGTCAACGGCTCCCTTGCTCGCCCACCTCAAACTGTGACCACTACCACCGATGGAGTTGCTATTGTCACTCCCAATCCAGACTACTCGACTTGGTGTCAACAAGACCAATTGATCCTGGGTGCAATCATCTCGTTTTGTTCGCCAACCTCAAACAGTGACCACTACCAGAGATGGAGTTGCTACTATCACTTCCAATCCAGACTACTCAACATGGCATCAGCAGGACCAATTGATCCTGGGTGCAATCACCTCCTCCTTAATTGAATCCATTTTGATTTATATGCTCAAGTGTACCACATCTTATGAAGTCTGGTTCACACTTGAACAATTGTTCACCTCTCATTCTCAGGCCCACCTTATGCAAGTCCATCTCCAACTTGCCACACTCAAGAAGGGCGACTCCTCCATCTTTGATTATTTTCAAAAATTTATGGGCCATGTGGACACTCTTGTCGTAGTTAGTTAGGCACTCAACGATTTCGAGCTTACCGTTTTCCTCCTTGGAGGTCTTGGGTCAGACCACGACTCCCTTGTCACCTTTGTTACCACTCATGTGGACCCTATCACGATTGATGACCTATATGGGAATCTTCTTGCCCATGAACAAATACACTCTCACAATGCTACAACCTTAGATGTTGCCTTTGCATGTGCAAATTTTGTGGCTAAAAATAGGCCTACCCGTCGACGTGGTGACCGCTACCCTTCATCCAATTTTGTCTATGGTCGTAGTGGGTAATACCAACATCAATATCGTCACCCCAGCCAATTTGGAAAGCAGCGTGGCAGGGGCATGGTGGACGTCCCCCTCACTTTCAACCCCTCCTCTTTTGTCAAGTATACCAAAAACCTGGTCATGCAGCTATCACCTGCCACCACCGCTTTGATAATTCCTTTCAACAAGAAAATACCTCCAATGCTCAAGCCTACGTTGATGCACCTCACTATCTTGAGGATCATAACTGGTACCTGGACTTTGGGGCTTCACACCACATCACGTCGGATCTTGCCATTCTCAACTTGAAGGCTGAGGAATATGGTGGTTCTAATCAAATTGGTGTTTATAATGGTACTGGGCTCTCTATCAAGCATATTAGGACTCCCCAAATTTCTAACCCTTCCTTTCAATTTAAATTACATAATGTTCTCCATGTTCCTCAAATTAAGAAAAACTTACTTTATGTGCATCAATTTACAAAAGCTACAAAGACTTATTTTGAGTTTCACCCATATCATTTTTTTGTGAAGGACCAAGCTACGGGGAACACTCTTCTACATAGGCGGAGTAATCACGGGCTCTACATCATTCCTTCTTTTTCATTAGTTAATAAATCGCGTCAACCAATTGCCTTGGTGGGTGAACGCGCATCTATATCAAGCTAGCATTCCCGGTTGGGTCATCCAGCCTTTAATGTTGTTCATCGTGTCTTATCTTCATTCAAGCGTCATTTCCTGCAAAATAAGAAGGATTCCACGTCTTGTATTGCCTGTCTTGGATCCAAGAGTCATCAACTACCCTTCCCCAAATCTCCACATCGTAGCAAATCTCCTTTAGAATTAATGTACACGGATGTTTGGGGTCCTTCTCCCACCTATTCCAAATCGGGTTTCAAATGTTTATAATATTTTTAGGGGTAATTACATTTTTTTACCATTAACTACTACATTCCGTCAATATACCCCCATGAACTATCACGTTTACAACCTGACCACATCAAACTACCATTTACTTCCCAAAAACCTCATTCTGTCAATCAACATCGTAAAAAACTTGAAATGACCCAAATATTTTAACTTTATAAACAAAAGGGTAAATGTATAATAAATTCCTGAGTCAACGCGTGAAAACAAAAAGCTCCCTCAACTTTTTTTTTTTGTTTGAATTTTTACTCCATGGGTCAATTGAAAAGATGTCATAAGTTCTTCCGTTACGTTTTCTTCAAAATGTCTAACATTTGTCATTAAATCTCAAAATTCACCGTTTTGCCACATCAGCTTTTTTCCACCTCACTTTAATTGTTTTTTTTTTAAAAAATTTAATTTTAAAATTATATATATATATATATATATTAAAGGGGTGGCTAGCGGTGGGGCTGCCACCCCTGGCCACCCTAAAACCCACTACTGGGGGGTAAGGGGTGGCTTTGCGGCCGCCCGAAACCCCCCAACGGGGTGGCTCGCGGCCACCCCATGGGTGTTGGGGTGGCCTGTAGGGGGTGGGCCACCCCTCCGCAAAGCCACCCCTAACCCCCTTGGGTTGGGGTGGCTTGCGGTCACCCTCGAATGGGTTAGGGGTGAATTTGCAAATTAAGTATTAGTTTGAGAGGAATATGTGTACTTTCCAAAAAAAAAAAAGAAAAAAAGATGTAGTTGCGAAGTCACCCTTAGGCCTCAATGAAAGAGAGTGGCCACCCTTAGCAAAGGGGAGATGGTCGCTACATGACCACTCCAATAAAAAAGAAGGGTTAACCACACGGTCACCCTAACAAGGTAGAGGGGCAAGAGACATGACCACCCTCTACGGAGAGGAGAGGGTGGCCGCAAAATCAACTCTAATGAAAAAAAGGGGGTGGACACATGCCTATCCTTGATTTTTAATTTTTTTTTTTTCTGCTTTTTTTAAAGAAAAATCAAAACACATTTCAAATTTATGTTTTATAGAAAAAAATTTTAGCTTACTAGACCATTTTTTTTTTCTTTTCTTTTCTTTTCTTTCTGTTAACCTCACAAACAACATTTTTCATATAATGTACATGGCTCTCACCAAACACTTTAATTTTTACCTTTTCAAATACAAAACTATAACACTTTATGTTTCTTTTCCCCAACACTAGCAATATGGAGCATTAGTGTTATAATATAAGCTAAATTTTGATTTTTACATGTTTGAGTTTTTCATAGCCACTTTCCCATTATTTGTTCTAGTTTTCATTTTACCACATATTCTATGTTTAGGTTAACCGTTCTTATAACTGAACTATTTCTAGAGTGAGAGGCTGTAACCACTTTCTAGAAAATCTTCCTCCTCTTGTAAGGGTTTTTTTCACCTTCTCGTGAGGGCTTACCACCTCCCTATAAGGCTTTCTAAGGGAGGAGGAATGGACTCTTTTCTTTTCCTCCCTCCTTCCTTTCCTTTTATACTCTCTTTCCCGTTCTTAGTCCTTTTTGCTGTCTTTTTTGTTGTTTCCGACTAGACCAGGTGCTCCAGCCTCCTCCATATGCTTCGCCCAACCTTCTCCATCTCATCTCCGCTAGATCTCCATCGTGTCGTGCCGTGCGTCTCATCCTCAGAGCTGATTGGGTCTACTCTCTTTATCGGTCTCTTTCTCTCATGTGCCATCCCACCATTCTCCTCAGCTTCCCAGCTTCCCAATGCTGCCTGCCACACTCCGATCCGACCACCACGTAAGATCCACTTGCCAGAGCGCGTGTGTCTCTTGCTCTAGTCCATACGCCTTGCCTCCCATGCTCCGACTGCTAATATTGTTTGATGCTGGATGTTTTGTTGTGTTTTTGTTTTGGATTTATGTCTCTTTGTACTTACTTGGTCCAATCCAGTGGTGGAGGCTTTTGTTCCGATCTGTGTGTTGGAATTCCTATCTTCTTTAGTCTGTGATTCGAACTTAGATAGTGCATTACCACTTCAATCACCTCTCGGTGGCTGTTGCAATTTCTATGTGGGGATTCAGATATGACGTAGTAGAAGACTAAGGTAACTAACCAAAGAGTAGCATCTTTGATTCTACAAGGAGAAGCATCAAACAATATGAGCACAAAGCGGATACATAAGCAAAAAGAGTTAAGGCGAACCTATCTTGATGTAGGACGATATTTACTTACATTTTCGGTAAAAACGAAAATAAGGAAAATATCAAAAATAATATTGGAACAACGCCGCTTGATCAGAATTTTACTTGTTCTCAGACAATGAAAGTACAAAAGGAAAGATTGTCACAATTCCCACTAAGAGGACTAGGTCACTTGTTTGAGCTATTTCCTACCTTTTGTATGTATTTCTGCATTGTTTTAATTCATTTTGGGTATGTTGTTGGGGAGCCCACCCTTTTTTCGGTTTACTGTTTTAGGATCGTCCACTCTCTCTTCCTTTCGAATAAAGAGTGTGAATGATTATCCCTTGTAACATTTTTCCTTATTAAATTAAAAAAAAAAAAAAAAAAAAAAAAGGTTAACTGTTATTGTTTATTTACACCTCACCTTTTATACGTCTAAGTAGATTGTTGATTATAAAAAATAAACAAAAAAGTAGATAGTTGTCAAAAGATTGATTACTTCTACTTATAATTTTCACCTTAAGCCATGTCTAAAAGACTGGTAATGTTTTTAAAGGATATTTTTTTTATTTGATAAAATATAAATATGAAAATAATTTTAAGTGTTTTGTGTTTTTGGTTGTTTATTAATATTTTTGTTAAAAAACAAAAATCAAAACAAAAGGGAGAAGAAAAAAGTGTAATTAGTCTCTAGTTTTCTTGTGATATCATTTTAGTTATTGAATTTTTTTTTTTTTTTTTTTTTTGACAATTACATCCTGAGGTTTTACACTAGTTTTAAATAGGTCATTATTATGTAAACCTAGCATCCAATAATTGATGGCATGCTACATTAAACGAATAAATTGATAACATATGGCTCATGTTAACACATCATATGTCAATTACATGTTCCATGTAGCAAATTTACTGTACATTACTAATTTATCATGAATAAAAAATTAAAAATAAAATAAAACAATTTATCTTTTTTTAAAAAAAATACTAATAATAATAAAAAGATAATAAGAGGGGAAACAACTATAAGGGGAGGCTTCTCCTTACAGAGAATTTGGATCATCTTTAGTTCATTTGAATTGGAGGGGATCTAGCTGGTTTTATTTGAAGGGCAAAATTGTTAAAAAAAAGTGAAATGACAATTTTACCCTTATAAATAAAATCAACTGGATCTCCTCCGATTCAAAATCGTTGTCCCCTCACAGAAGGGTGGCTAGTCACCCCTCATTTAGTGAGGGCAACGAGCTAGTAAGGAGAGCTGTACCCCTTTTTCAAATGATTTTTTTTTTATTCATGGTAGATTTTTAATTTATGTTAAATTTGTCACGTATAACATATGATTATCACATAATGTGTTAGACGTAAGCCAAGTATCATCAACTTAATGATAACGTAAGCCAGTACTCTGTGTCTTTTCTGCAGTCTCTTCTGGTTTCCGTTTTGGTGGTTTGTTTTAGATCTATATCTAATTCTCTTCCCGTCTTTATTTTGGTGGTTTTGTTATAAATCTAGTTTTTAGATTTAGATCTAATTCTTTATACTCATATCTACTTGTCCCGGCTGGCTTCTCCACTTTCCATTGCTTTTGTGCCAATCAACTAATGGAGTCTCGCGTGCTGGAACGTGTTTTTCACGCTCTAAGTCATGTTTTCCCGGAGCTGTCTACGATGTCGTGCTCATCCACTACTACTTCTGGTGGATTTTGTTGTTTTTAGTTTTTGCTTTGATTTATTTTGTTCCTTTTGCCGATCAACTAATGGAAACTCGCGTGCTGGAGTGTGTTTCTCACGCACCAAGTCATGTCTTCCTGGAGATATCTACGATGTTGTGCTCATTCGTTGCCGCTTCTGGTGGGTTTTGTTGTTTTTAGTTTTTGATTTGATTTATTTTTTGTTCCTCTTGTCCTGGCTTTTGGGTCGAAGACGTGAGTTGATGATGCAGGAGAAATTTGAGAAAATTATTATTTTAATTATGCATGTGTGTTTTAATTTTCCTTTTATAATAAGGATTGGGTTTTCCCTTTTCCATTAGGATTATATTTTCCTTTTTTAATAAGGGTTGAGTTTCCTTTCTCATTAGGATTTGCTTTCCTTTTTCTATTAGGATTTGTTTTCCAATTAGGTTTGTTTGTCCTTTTCCTTGTTAATTTAGGAGATGCCTAGCATATATAAAGGCATCTAATCTTTGTTATTTTAGAATATAGTTTATACTATCAATTAA
>NC_081543.1:26456378-26460573 GCF_901000735.1 Corylus avellana | reverse complement strand
AACAATCTTAGTTTTGCCCAGCGTTAGTTGGTATCAGAGCTTAGTGTCTTCTTAGGATGGATTTTTTTCATTAGTTTTTCATGACTAGTGGTCGTGGTCGACGTGGATAGGTTCCAAATGAGGAAGTCCCTTACTATGAGCGCAATATACAAGACGTGATGATTGAAGATTTACAGAGGCAGGTTGCGGAGTTAACCCAGCGTCTAGCGGCACAAAACTTGGAGATGTATTGCGATATTGACGGCCGCAATTCAAAATCCAATTTCGAGAACCCGTATCACAAGTCTGTTCTATTTTGGGAACAACGTGTTCGGAATGAACGACATGAAGACTCAGACTTCAAAGTTAAGTTTGTTGATGAAGAGTTTCAATATGAAGAAGACATTGAAGATCCTTCTCAATGTTTCGTGGATTGGAATTCTCCACCAACTTATGATACATATGTCAATGATGAAGATCTTTTAGAGGTGGAGGAAAATTTTATTTTCAAAGAGGAAGAAATAGTTGATCCTTTTTGGGAGATTTATATGTCGCGCGAATGGGAGAAGATAAATGAATACCGTGTGAAGATTGAAGTATCTCAATATGATATGCAGGGTTTTCAAACTACTATTCGTAGTCATATTGTGATGGGTTGTAAATTGTTTCTCTTCCGGTATCAAGTTGCATTGATGTTGAGAAGTACAGGATGAAAATGATTAATTGGACATCCAAAAGATCGAGGAAAAGATGATTTGAACTCAAGGGAGAGTTCTTTCCAACCCGGAGAGACTGATGCAAGAGAAATTTGAGAAAATTATTATTTTAATTATGCATGTGTGTTTTAATTTTCCTTTTAGAATAAGGATTGAGTTTTCCCTTTTCCATTAGGATTATATTTTCCTTTTTTAATAAGGGTTGAGTTTCCTTTCCTATGAGGATTTGTTTTCATTTTCTTACGAGGATTTGTTTTCCAATTAGGTTTGTTTTTCCTTTTCCTTGTTAATTTAAGAGGTGCCTAGCCTATATAAAGGCATCTAGTCTTTGTTATTTTAGAATTTAATTTATACTATCAATTAAATTTCAGTCTTTCAGAGTTATTTATCTATTTGCTTATTTAGGGCGCTTAAGGATTTTCTCTTCCCTATTTGTTATTTTCTCTCTTCTTGAGTTCCTTTTTCTATTTTCAATTCTTAGTTTCTGCTGCTATTATATGCTGTCAGAACAATCCTAGTTCTGCCCCGCGTCAGTTGACTCCTGACCTTTGAGCCAGAAAATAAGTTTTGAAAATTTGGGCTACCCATGTCTTAGATCCAATCTACCTGGAATAGATACATGAGTTAGCAGAAGCTGATATCATAAATAAGATTTGATTGTAGGAATTTTTTAATTGTATTTATGATTTTGTAATTTCATAACATTTAACTATATTTTATCAGATCTTTAAATTTTATGATGTAAGAGATGTTATGCTCTTGATATTTTGTCAATGAATTCTAAAAGATTCCTATTAAAAAAAAAAAAGAAGTGATTTTTAGAAGCATAATTAGTGCTTGGTAAAATTGCGATTTGGTATTAAATAATCATGTATTTTAAAAAATGCACCACATTCTCTAGGATTTGAAAGCATGAATTTTGTCATATTTTCAAATTGCTATTTTTTTTTTCTTTTTCAAATCCACTCTCATGCAAAATACTTTTTGTCATTTTATTTAAAAAGTGTAATTCTAAGAATACTTATATCTCATTCCACTTTGATTTTTTTTTTTTTTTTCTTTTAATATAGGCTGATAGAAACTGTCATATTAGTTCAATAATATGGAAAGACAATAAAGAGAATAACTTTGGTCAGGATGTAGTGTAAAACTCATATTTTACAGCATCCAATAAAAATGTAACACCTCAATTAAAAATACCAAATACAATAAGCATGGGAACAATAGATTTTATGAACAAAAGAAAATCTATCGGCAACCAAAGAGGCTAACAAACAATTTCAAGAGACCAACCATATCTACCCGTAAACCATCCATGCCTCCTCCTCTGCCGAAACCAGTGGCGGAGTCAAGTTGGTCTTTGAAGCGGTGGTGGGTTTTTAGGGTTTGGGGTTGACATTGAGTAAAAGGGTAAATTAGAAGTGCCTTTTTGTCTTTTTTTTTTAATAAGATTCAGTGGTTTCATGTTTATTGTATTTGGTGTTTTTAAATGATGTGTCATTCGATTATTAGATGCTGTAAAAGTAAGGTTTTACAGCCCATCTTGACAGTAGGGGCTCTCGACAATAAAAGATGAATGTATAGCATTTTTTTTTTCTAATAATGTAGCATTACTCATTTAAAAATACTTTATTAACCAAATAGACTTTTAATTGCTATTCAATGGTAATGGTTTCAAAAACGCTTCAAAGTCAAGGATCTCAATTTACAGTCTTCTCCTATTCGAACACAACTGTAAAGTCAACAGAACTATAAAGTCAACGGATTCATGCCCAAAAACCCAAAAAAGACCAAAACCAAATAACAAATAACCCAAAAATAAGATTCTTCAACAGAAAAACCAGAATCGGTGAGAATCCATTTAAGAGGGATGGCTGCTAGCAACACTCACAAAATCATTAAACTTTCAGCACTACAATATTGACTCTGATAATGATTGGAATTGGCTGCAATGGTTAGAAAATAAATATGTGGGAAATTCAAAAACTAAAGAAAGCAAAGTAAAAAAATTGTATGAGAAATTTTTGAACTCTTGACAATGAGACAAATATGAGTATTGCTCTTAGATAAATACCGCCTCCCATTTTATAGCAATTTTATTATCACGATACAATACTGATCGGATTATAGTGTGCACATTACAAACTCTGAACAAGAAAAAATTGTACAACATCAAAGGAGAGGATGAAAAATTGTGTATATCTTGAATTTTTGAAGACAACCTTTTATGCGGGTTTGTGCGAGTGTCAATGCAACACGTGCATAGAACACTAGGTGACACCACTAGTATGTGTCTACCCAAAAATTATTCTAGAATAAGAAAAAGACAATTCCTTATAAAGCACATTAAATTCTTACAACTTTTCAACGTGCGATAAGTGTAAAACACAATAGAGAGAGAGTTGAAATTTTCAAATGAAAAAAAAAAAAAACCTTTAATTTTCATGAACTAATTTCAACAACTATCACCTATTGATTGCAACCCCTAGAAAGTTCATATATCATAACAGGTGTTCAAGTAGTCGAGAATCTATTTAGGCAAGTGAACTCTATAAAAACTTTATCTAGTTACTTTTCGGATTCGACGAATAATTACAAAGAATTCCAATATATCTGATAATGAGCTCTCGATAAAATTTTTTACAGTAAAAGTAGTTGATTAATGGACAATCATTTAAAAAAAAAAGAAAAGGTATTTAACTAAATTTACACGTAATTTTAAAATTTTAATTACTAAAAAATAATAAATTGATTATGTAATTATTTTTCTCCTCTGTGATCAGCTATGACGTTTCTTTTTGCAAGAAGGTTCTATATAATTTCGTTTAATTTGTGAAGAAGCCAAGACCAAGAAAAAGAACCACAATTGTTTAAAGCATTGATGATAATGGAATATAAGATAATATATAATTTTGGAAGTTGCCGTTAAAGAACACACCAAAAACAAAAATCCCATGCTCCTCGGATCACCATAAGGCCGTGTTCCTACACGCTACTCGTTGACAAAACACGACCACTAACATCATCGTCGTCCGACCGACGGTCAGGATGACCCAGTCCCACGTTGTTATTATACATCACGCGTCTCAGGTGGGTCTTCCTGTTTTCAATAATTAATCACTCGAAAGGTTTCAGACAAACCCAAAAAATAAAATATTAAAAAAATAAAAAAATCTCTCTCTGTCTGAAAAGTGTTTCCTATCTTTGGATCTCTCTCTCTCTGTCTTTTCAGCTTCTCTGCTTTTTCTTCTTTGGTGTTTGTGACATTTGGAGCTGCTGGTGGAGCAAGAGGATCATGTTTTTTGGGGCTGTGCATACACTGTAGTACTGTAAGTGTTTGTTAGGGTTTTGGTTTTGGTGCTTTGAGCTGACTTGAGCTGCAAAAAATGATCATTTTAATCTGGGTTCTTTTATTATACATGGTTCTGTTGGGGTTTTCAACTTGGGAAGTATTGCTCACTGTGTTTGAAGGAATCTTTCTGTGCTTTTGTTGCTTGAAT
>NC_081543.1:26438184-26456278 GCF_901000735.1 Corylus avellana | reverse complement strand
TGAATTTTGTCATATTTTCAAATTGCTATTTTTTTTTTCTTTTTCAAATCCACTCTCATACAAAATACTTTTTGTCATTTTATTTAAAAAGTGTAATTCTAAGAATACTTATATCTCATTCCACTTTGATTTTTTTTTTCTTTTAATATAGGCCGATAGAAATTGTCATATTAGTTCAATAATATGGAAAGACAATAAAGAGAATAACTTCGGTCAGGATGTAGTGTAAAACTCATATTTTACAGCATCCAATAAAAATGTAACACCTCAATTAAAAATACCAAATACAATAGAGGATAACTTCTATAAGGAGCTGGTGTAAACCAGTTCCTTTGTGCCCACCAATTAAAATTGGACAGCTAAGATTATCACACCAAATCAAATGAGGTGAAAAACACCGGATTAAAACACCAACTCCCATCATCCACAAAACCCTCATTTTCCTCCTCTCCCTCTCCCTCTTTCTCTCTCACTGGCGGCGCCGTGCATCCAATAATTTTTCTCCTCAAACCCATAAGCTAAGAACTGGAATTTTCTCCACACACTGGATTTTGGTGGGTTTCTCTCCTCAAATTAGCTAAGAACTTCTCTCGGTGCACTCTCTCTCTCTCTTGCCGGCGGCATGGCAGAGATCTTGCCGGAACCCAACCTCTCTCTCTCTCTCTCCCGTCGGAACCCAACCTTTCTTTCTCTCTGGATTTTTGTCAAATAATCTGGTTTTAGTGTCAAATTATTTAGTGTCAAATAATTGCTTAAATGTCTGATTTTTTCTTACATTATAAATTTCTTCTTTAAACTAAGATCATTAGTGACCAAATAATTACAAGCTACTTTGAGGTTGTGTTGGCAGGACATTGTAATTCCTGCAATTGAAGCAATGGAAAGAAGAGACATTAAAGTTGTGAATGTTTTCAAAATCTTTTGTTGATCTAAATGGCAGGGCATAAGCCTCCAAACAAGAATATGTCAAATTAATTTTGTGGTGTCCCTCAGCAATATTGATGTTCAAAAACGTTGACGTGGAGAAAGCACTGGGCAGCAGAGAAATTTTTTTCTCTGCTGCCGGTGTGTGTCTGTGAGAGTGAGAGTGAGAGTGAGAGAGGGCAGCATGGGTTGGGCTCTGTCATCTTCTCCGTCAAAATTTGGGCTGTCCTCCGGTGTCGTCAATGGCAAGCTTTGGGCTGGGTTGCACGGCACCGTTGGAGAGAGAGAGAAAGAGAGAGGGAGAGGGAGAGGAGAAAAATGAGGGTTTTTGCGGATGATTGGAGTTGGTGTTTTAATCCAGTGTTTTTCACCTTATTTGATTTGGTGTGATAATCCTAGCTGTCCAATTCTAATTGGTGGGCACAAAGGAGCTGGTTTACACCAGCTCCTTATAAAAGTTATCCTCAATACAATAAGCATGGAAACAATAGATTTTATGAACAAAAGAAAATCTATCGACAACCAAAGAGGCTAACAAACAATGTCAAGAGACCAACCATATCTACCCGTAAACCATCCATGCCTCCTCCTTTGCCGAAACCAGTGTCGGAGTTACGTTGGTCTTTGAAGTGGTGGTGGGTTTTTAGGGTTTGGGGTTGACATTGAGTAAAAGGGTAAATTAGAAGTGCCTTTTTGTCTTTTTTTTTTTTTTTAATAAAATTCAGTGGTTTCATGTTTATTGTATTTGGTGTTTTTAAATGATGTGTCATTCGATTATTAGATGCTGTAAAAGTAAGGTTTTACAAATTACAGCCCATCTTGATAGTAGGGGCTCTCGACAATAAAAGATGAATGTATAGCATTTTTTTTTTTTTCTAATAATGTAGCATTACTCATTTAAAAATACTTTTTTAACTTTTTTTTTTTTTGAAACATATCATACTCATTTATTGATAAAAGTTGCGAGCCTAAAAGCTCTTACAAACAGAGCTAAAAGCTCTGAAGTAAATCATAGCCGAAGCTAAAGATACAGTCATCAACAACAGACCAAATCAACCAAAACACAGCATCCGCTAACCTATGACTAAATATCAGGTTAAAAACTTAGATCTGCATCAAACAGACACCATCTAATGCATAGGTAGCACTTATTCCTTGGCCTTGAGAGCAAAACCCCCAAGCCGATACTTATTCCTCGGCCTTGAGAGCAAAACCCCCAAACCGATACTTATTCCTCGGCCTTGAGAGCAAAACCCACAAGCCGATACTCATCCTCTTCAACTTGAAAGCCAAGATAAATTTCACATCCACAACCCAAAAGTTTGGACCAGTAATATCGTGCAGCAACCGGGCGCAACAAAGCAGGAGGAGAAAGCCTTATTACAACCAAATAGACTTTTAATTGCTATTCAATGGTAATGGTTTCAAAAACGCTTCAAAGTCAAGGATCTCAATTTACAGTCTTCTCCTATTCGAACACAACTGTAAAGTCAACAGAACTATAAAGTCAACGGATTCATGCCCAAAAACCCAAAAAAGACCAAAACCAAATAACAAATAACCCAAAAATAAGATTCTTCAACAGAAAAACCAGAATCGGTGAGAATCCATTTAAGAGGGATGGCTGCTAGCAACACTCACAAAATTAAACTTTCAGCACTACAATATTGACTCTGATAATGATTGGAATTGGCTGCAATGGTTAGAAAATAAATATGTGGGAAATTCAAAAACTAAAGAAAGCAAAGTAAAAAAATTGTATGAGAAATTTTTGAACTCTTGACAATGAGACAAATATGAGTATTGCTCTTAGATAAATACCGCCTCCCATTTTATAGCAATTTTATTATCACGATACGATACTGATCGGATTATAGTGTGCACATTACAAACTCTGAACAAGAAAAATTGTACAACATCAAAGGAGAGGATGAAAAATTGTGTATATCTTGAATTTTTGAAGACAACCTTTTATGCGGGTTTGTGCGAGTGTCAATGCAACACGTGCATGGAACACTAGGTGACACCACTAGTATGTGTCTACCCAAAAATTATTCTAGAATAAGAAAAAGACAATTCCTTATAAAGCACATTAAATTCTTACAACTTTTCAACGTGCGATAAGTGTAAAACACAAATAGAGAGAGAGTTGAAATTTTCAAATGAAAAAAAAAAAAAAAACTTTTAATTTTCATGAACTAATTTCAACAACTATCACCTATTGATTGCAACCCCCAGAAAGTTCATATATCATAACAGGTGTTCAAGTAGTCGAGAATCTATTTAGGCAAGTGAACTCTATAAAAACTTTATCTAGTTACTTTTCGGATTCGACGAATAATTACAAAGAATTCCAATATATCTGATAATGAGCTCTCGATAAAAATTTTTACAGTAAAAGTAGTTGATTAATGGACAGTCATTAAAAAAAAAAAAAAAAAAAAAAAGGTATTTAACTAAATTTACACATAATTTTAAAATTTTAATTACTAAAAAATAATAAATTGATTATGTAATTATTTTTCTCCTTTGTGATCAGCTATGACGTTTCTTTTTGCAAGAAGGTTCTATATAATTTCTTTTAATTTGTGAAGAAGCCAAGACCAAGAAAAAGAACCACAATTGTTTAAAGCATTGATGATAATGGAATATAAGATAATATATAATTTTGGAAGTTGCCGTTAAAGAACACACCAAAAACAAAAATCCCATGCTCCTCGGATCACCATACGGCCGTGTTCCTACACGCTACTCGTTGACAAAACACGACCACTAACATCATCGTCGTCCGACCGACGGTCAGGATGACCCAGTCCCACGTTGTTATTATACATCACGCGTCTCAGGTGGGTCTTCCTGTTTTCAATAATTAATCACTCGAAAGGTTTCAGACAAACCCAAAAAATAAAATATTAAAAAAATAAAAAAATCTCTCTCTGTCTGAAAAGTGTTTCCTATCTTTGGATCTCTCTCTCTCTGTGTCTTTTCAGCTTCTCTGCTTTTTCTTCTTTGGTGTTTGTGACATTTGGAGCTGCTGGTGGAGCAAGAGGATCATGTTTTTTGGGGCTGTGCATACACTGTAGTACTGTAAGTGTTTGTTAGGGTTTTGGTTTTGGTGCTTTGAGCTGACTTGAGCTGCAAAAAATGATCATTTTAATCTGGGTTCTTTTGTTATACATGGTTCTGTTGGGGTTTTCAACTTGGGAAGTATTGCTCACTGTGTTTGAAGGAATCTTTCTGTGCTTTTGTTGCTTGAATTGTGAGTGATTTTGGTGTTTCCAAGTTGGAAATTTTGAATTTGAGCTGAAGTTGGAGATGGGTTTTGATTTTTGTCATGTTTCGTAATTTAATTTGAGTGAATGAGTTTGTTTCTTTATGGGTACTAATTTTGGTGAGTGCGATTGATATTTGTTGACATGAATGGTTGAATAGTTAGATCTGTGTTGAAAGACTGTGATTTGGGCTTTTGAGCTTGAGTGCAATACAGCAATATCGTCGAAGTGATAAGTATTACAGGATGGGTCTGTTACGATATAGGAGTGTCAAGGTATAATGTGCTAGAGCAAATTATATTGCTGAGTGTATATGCATCTTTTTCAATATTTTAAAACTGACATGGAATGAGCTATTGATGTTGAAGAGCTGGTTTGGTTCTCATTGGGACATGCTTTCTGAATACGGATTAGGCATTCCAACCCCAAGTTTGCCAATGAAACAGAAATTATGTAACAAAAAATTTAAAGCCAATGGATTTGGGTGTGAGTGGTTTACAAGGGTTTCTTTTGGTTTATGCTACTGAACTTAATTAGAGAAATGTGGGTTCCTTTACACAAACTGATAATTTTAACATCCATGTAACTTTATCATGAGAATATGGGTTGTTTTAGGGTAGACTGTTAGTATGACCCATCTCGGTTTGAAAGTATTACTGACTGTTCTATTAGCTTGATGCCAATCCATTTTGAAATGATGTGTGATTTCTAGCTGAGAAGTTGGTGGCAGAGAATGGTTTGCCATGATATTTGGATCTTAGTCCAGACCTGTTAGCAAGTGAAGAAATCTACTAGATAGAATAAGCTCTTTAAATCCAAGTAAGTATAACTAAGTAGAAATCCTTGGCGGTTTTCCTTTCATAAGGTATGGTCTAGACGAAGTGGATGGAAAACCCATTTCAATATAGGAATTGCATTCATCCCTGTGGTATTTTGATTGACATGTATCTGATAATCATTATAGACTTTGCAATGTGCCTAATAGCTCCAGCTGTGTCCTGAAACCATGGCAAATCTAACCTCTGTCTACCTTTAGGGTTAACAAACCATGTGCTTGGAAGATGCTGGAAAACAAACATTCAAAAAGTGCAAGTTTGATAGATTTCGCTTCTAGACGAGGGATCCAAGCACAATGGTCTGTAGTGGGGCATAGTGGGAATTATCCTCGAGACACCGCTCTGTTGCTGCTCATTTGTTGAGTTCTCTGACTATTGTTCATGTATACTTAATTTTATAAGTTTAAGATTTGAAGATGTAATATTCGTATCCATTAATTTGGCATTGGTTTGGGTGAAATCTGACAATAAATCCTTCTGTACAGGTCCCTATAGAGTACAATGTCTTTTGAGCCACCCTACTCTGGTTGACACTCCAGAAAAGAGCTGGATTGGATGGCTGTCTGTGCTCTGTTTATGTGGAGATTTTTTGGATAAGGCCATTGAATTAGATCTCCTAATTGCTGACATATCAGGTCCAAATCTGGTTGTTGACTTGGTGTACATGTTATGGCTTATCTATAACCAAGGAGTATTGTAACTCAGAATTTGGCCTTCATTTCTGGGCTTTTTTTTTTTTTTCTCTTTGCATTTCTGTAAGTTTGTTGCATAACCATGCCTCCATGGTGGGGAAGGAAGAAAGCAAACAAGGAAAGTTTCTTTGATACAATACACCGAAAATTTAAGAGTGCATCTGAAGAAAAGTGCAACAGTAGATCAGGAGGGTCTCGGGGACGCAGTAGTGACACTGTTTCAGAAAGAGGATTCCGATCCAGTCTGCCTTCAAGATCACCGTCGCCCTCAACACAAGTATCACGTTGTCAAAGTTTTGCTGAAAGATCTCAGGCCCAACCACTTCCACTTCCTGGGGTACACCTTCCTAATATTGGGCGTGCTAACTCGGGAATTAGTGCATCATCAAAGCCAGGATTGGACAGAGGCTCTAAGCCACTAGTTTTTCCCCCTCCAAGACCTGGATGTGTCCCAAACAGGGCTGATCCTGCAGATACTGAGGCTGATATAGCCACTGCTTCTGTTTCTAGTGATTCCACAATCGATAGTGATGATCCATCCGATTCACGACTTCTTAGCCCCCTGGCTTCTGACTATGAAAATGGAAACAAAACCACTGCGAACAGCCCTTCGAGGTGAGCCTGCTCTTATGTCATTTAAAGTATTTTTTTGGGCTATTATGATCTCTTAATTGACTATGGTGATGGATGCATCATACTTATATACCTGTTCCTTCCCTGACAATTTTTTCTTTTACCTTTGCTGAAGTGTAATGCACAGGGATCAGTACCCTGTTGTCAATCAAAAGAACTCGAGAGAGATATTGAAACCAGCTAATCTTTTATTCAGCAATCAATTTCTCTCTACATCACCTAAACGGAGACCTTTAAGTGCGCATGTGCAAAATTTACAGATTCCTTCACACAGTGTTTTCTGTAGTGCTCCAGACAGCTCGATGTCAAGTCCTTCTAGAAGTCCGATTAGAGTGTTTGGGCCTGAGCAAGTTATGAACTCTGGTTACTGGACAGGAAGATCTTATCCAGAGATAGCTTCTGGGCAGTGCTCTAGTCCAGGTTCAGGTTATAATTCTGGGCATAATTCAGTAGGGGGGGATATGTCGGGACAGCTGTTTTGGCCACACAGCAGGTGTAGTCCTGAGTGTTCTCCAATTCCTAGTCCCAGAATGACAAGTCCAGGTCCTAGCTCCAGAATACACAGTGGTGCTGTCACCCCTCTGCATCCACGAGCTGGAGGAGCTGCCGCAGATTCGCCTACAACCCGGCCTGATGATGGGAAACAACAAAGCCACCGTTTGCCTCTTCCTCCAATAACAATTTCAAATTCTTGTCCTTTTTCTCCCACATATTCAGCAGCTACAACTCCCTCAGTTCCACGTAGTCCTGGTAGGGCAGAAAATCCTACAAGCCCTGGTTCTCGCTGGAAGAAGGGACGTCTGCTAGGGAGGGGTACATTTGGACATGTATATCTTGGTTTTAACAGGTCCGTAGCCGAAGGATGTATGCCTAACTGTTATTTTTAATGTATATTTATATATATTGCTCTGCTTGTTTCTCATGATTGCATGTATGACATTAATGATGTTGTCCGCTGCAGCATTACCAATATAGCCAGTTATATGAGATTAAAATCGGTGGTTATTATTAAGTATCATGCATCAGGGAATTACACTTATATTTATTTTACTATATTATTGAATCTTAGATTGATGGTGTCTTCAGACTCAAAATTGAGTTCTATGATTGTTTACATGCCATAGAATTGAGGTTATTCAGTATTTGTTGTGCACAATTTCCTTTTACTTATCAAAAAAAAAAAATATTTTTGCAAGTCTCATTTGATTTAATTTTTGGGCCTTAGTGAAAGTGGCGAGATGTGTGCTATGAAAGAGGTAACTCTGTTTTCAGACGATGCAAAATCAAAGGAAAGTGCACAGCAGCTGGGGCAAGTAGGTTTTCTTTGGTAGATTTGGCAGTAATTTTATAGCATAGCAACAAGAATATATACCTTTTGCTTTTGAGAAGTTTGAGTTATTTTATACTTATCAGTGGCATCTAACAGGAAATTACGATGCTAAGTCGCTTGCGGCACCCAAATATAGTACAGTATTATGGATCTGAGACTGTAAGTTGTTTGTGCCTTTTGGCTTCATTTTAAATATGATTCCTCTTACAAGCTTGCTGTGATCCATGTCAAGGAACTTGTCATTATGAAAAGTTATTGGTTATGATTATTGTTTGAACTTCGAAACTACTGAGCCTTTTTGGATGTTGCAGTACTTTATTTTAAGTCAGTGAACCTAGTTTATTTACTTATTTAATGCATACTTTTTTAAGGTTTTGTCTACTTAAAGTAATGTTAGGACCAATAGGGGCAATTGACAGATTGTTTTGAACTTTCTTTTTTCTCTTGTTTTATTGTGCAGGTAGATGACAAACTATACATATATCTAGAGTTTGTATCTGGTGGTTCCATCTATAAACTGCTTCAAGACTATGGTCAGTTTGGTGAAATTGCTATTCGCAGTTATACTCAACAAATTTTGTCAGGGCTTGCATATCTACATACTAAAAACACTGTCCATAGGTGAGTTTGGTTAATATGGTTCCTAGTTTGATTGTTGTCGGAACATTATCTATTGGTTAATCTTGTTGGCCTTTGTGTTTTCATCATTTTGGACTTCTTTTATGGTAATTGGTAATTTGTAATTCTGATTAGGGACATCAAAGGAGCAAATATTCTGGTAGACCCCAATGGCAGGGTGAAATTGGCAGATTTTGGGATGGCGAAGCATGTAAGATCATTTATATGCAGTTTTTGTAGTTTCTTTGTAAATCCTACCACACTAACAAACAATTGCACGTTACACTTAAGCTGCTATAATTTCTTTTGTCAATACAGTTGGTTTCAAAAAAGATGGTAACATTGATATGTGATGCTATAGATAAGAAGAAATGCTGCAAAAACTTTATCAGTTACTTGTTTTGTTTAGATCTTTAGACTTTGTCATAGAAGAACAGAAAGAATCTGGTTAAAAATGGACTTGCGAAGTGGTACTAAGTAACCTGGTTTAGGTCAGATTTGAATACTTAAACCATGACTTTGGGTTCTGATCTTGCTTTTCTGAAAATGATTTGCAGATTACTGGGCAGTCTTGTCCTTTGTCATTTAAGGGAAGCCCTTACTGGATGGCACCTGAGGTCAGCATTGTTTTGTTGTCATACTTATGTCACCATATTTTATGTGCATCCTGGTAATAGTTTTTAGTTTCATCAATTGCCTAGGTTATCAAGAATTCAAATGGTTGTAATCTTGCTGTTGATATATGGAGCCTTGGATGCACTGTTTTAGAGATGGCTACAACAAAACCACCGTGGAGCCAGTATGAAGGGGTTAGTGAAAACTGGATACTAAGGCTTAAATATAATGAATTTCTTGTATATTGCATTCAAAGTAAGTAATTAAGTAATAAAATCCATTCGTCGGTGAGAGCTGCATGCCAGACATTGATTTTTTTACATGTTTTCTTGTGTTGTGTGCTTCTTCAAAGGTTGCTGCTTTGTTTAAGATTGGAAATAGCAGGGAACTCCCTCCAATTCCTAATCATCTATCAGAGGATGGAAAGAATTTTGTGAGGCTATGTTTACAGCGTAATCCATCACATCGTCCTAGTGCTGAGTGGCTTTTGGAGCATCCTTTTGTTAAGAATGCTGCACCACTAGAAAGACCCGTTTTGAGTGCTGATCCTTCTGATGCACCACCTGTGGTTACAAATGCAGTGAGATCTCTGGTACAAGCAATTCTTTTCTTTTCTTTTTCTCATAAGTCATGATCAATATAATTTTGATGCCATGGCTGCGTATATGTAAAGCATTGTTATTTATTTTTAGTCGGATTAACTGGTTTAGAGTAAAAAAAAAAAAAAAGGAGCAATGACTTAATCTGGACTTGTTTTAACCCATTTATTAACTTAACCCAACCTTAAATTTATTTATTTATTTTTTTTTTTTTTTTCGCGTTGAAATTTTTTTCATGACCTTATTGACCTCACCAGGAGGTTAGCTATGTGCTGTGTATTATCAACAATTTCGATAAACGCATTTCAAGTAATTGAAGTAAAACCTGACCTGTTGACCCTTTGGCTTGATAGGGCTTCCAAATTTACCTGATCTAATGATTGAGTATCACAAAGCAATTGTATTTTGAGTACTTGGCTGAATGTAATTTAAGAATTTTCATTTAGCAGAAGGGGAAGTTAATTGTTGCATAATTGTTTTCTGATCTGTTTCATAATGATTGCATAGATGTTGTGTATCTATTTCAATCTTTGTTCACAGAATCAGTTTAAAGCACTAGCAGCAGACACGCTATAGCTCATTCCCTTCCTTATAGTTAGGGAAAATTTAAAAATCACAAAAATCCACCCACATCAGTTTTTCCTTAAATTTAACATTAAAGGGGGAAACACTATAGCTACCCAATGCTTTATTTTAATGCTAAAAATACCACACGTCTCTCTCCTTTCTCCTCTCATGTTTCCCAATCTTTTCTTCCTCCTCTCCTCCTCTCTCTCCTCTCTTCTTCATCTTCTTCTTCTTTCCTCTCTCTCTCTCTCTCTCTCTCTCTCTCTCTCATGTTCTCTCCTCTCCCATTTTCAGTCAAGAACAGGACTGAACAAACAAAAAAATGAAGACCAAAATCTTCAAAACAATGAAACCCATAAAATCCTCAAAAAGCATAGATCACAAATCCACAAAATCTTCAACCCAAAAACATTGAATATTCCACCACTCGAAATCAGCAGAAATCAACAAACAATAATAATATCAGAACCTAGAAATCAATGGAGACAAGAGAGAGAGAGAGAGATTGAGAGACAAAGAAGAAAGAGAGAGAGAGAGAGAGAGAAGACGCTGACGGTGAGAGACGAAGAAGAGAGAGATAGGGAGAAAAGAGACGGATTTTTCTAGAATAGAAAAAAGAAAAGTAAAAGTAAAAAAAAAAAATTATTTTAATGATATAGGGAAGATATAGGGAATTTATTGTGGGGAATATTTAGATAGGGAACTAAAAAGTAGTTTTGTTCCCTAAATTTAAGAAAAATGGTTGGGTATATGCTGCTAGTGCTCTAAGTTGACACTTCCAGTGCTTCCAATCTTCGTCATATATTAGTTGGTGACTATCATGTGGAAACAAACACTTATATTATGTTCCTAACGCCGACACGATTAGCTTGTCAACTTCCACAACTTAGATGTGGAAACACGATTATGTGTGTGTTGTCATACTAGTGGTTGAACTTGTATAATGCCTACATTTATATAGAATGAGGTATGCTATTGAGGACCTGATGCTTTGGTGCCTTTAAATTGTAGTTAATCTGTAATTCCTGAAATAAAGAATTGTCTAGTTAACTTGATGCTGGTGAACTTGTATGGATCTTTAATTAGTTCCCTTTGTTCTCTTATCTGACTGTTGTGGTTTCTGTTGGTCTGCCATCAGTTAACAGTTGGTTTATACACTTAAATCTTCTTTCAGGGACATGCACGAAGTTCTCCATGCTTAGACTCCGAAGGAGTGGGTATCCATCAGTCTAGAGGCTCAAAAACTGGTTCAGGATCCAGGTCTTCTCTCTGTCTCTGCTCATAGACGTATACACTTGTATAAGTGAAGCCTAGGATGCATCATTTATGTATGTATGTATGCAGAGATGGCTAATCTAGTAACAAGTTGTTAAGAACTAATGGCACCTGAGCGGTCTCCTGATGCTTGTTCTTTCTATGAAGACTGGGTCACTTTAGGCATCATATAAGGCTGTCATTATGTGGGCCATTCATAACCTTAATATAGTCATTTGCTCCCCTAAATTTTTCTCTTTTTCTTTTTGTTTCCAGTGATGCCCATGCGATATGGAATATATCATGCCCAGTTTCTCCTGTGAGCCCTCTTCTACGTTCAAGGTCACCACAACATATGAGTGGAAGGACATCTCCCTCTCCCATTTCTAGCCCTCGCACCCCATCTGGTTCATCAACACCCCTTACTGGTGGTACCGGTGCCATCCCATTTCACCAACCGCAGCAGCTAGCAACCTACGCATATGATGGTGTGGCAATGATACAAAGAAGCCAAAACAGTTTCTATACTAATGGTAGCACCCCCTATCACGAGCCAAACCCTGACCTATTTAGGGGGATGTCACAAGCTTCTCATGCCTTCCGTGATATAATTTTATCTGATAACAGTACTCTTGGAGACCAGTCGGGACGGCCTCTCCGAGTGGACACAAGGGAATTGTATGATAAGCAGCTCTTAAGGGAACCCTTAAAGCAAAATTTGTTCCTGGAACTTATGCCCAGCTCGCCAATTCTTGGTCGTAAGAATGGAATCTGATTTGCATGTAAATCCCTGACAAGAGCAAGATTCCAGGCCATGCAAGATTCTTTCCAATGCTTGAAGGGTATCATATTCATGGCTGATATCACAAGTTTGTACTTTAGCAATTCAAGTTGGGGAAGCATTTGAATAAGGTTGGATCTTTTGGAAGCCTAAATGATGGGGGAGAGACGTGGTTTTCTAATTCCCTCAGTACGGGGTTGATCGGTTCAAATGGTAAGCGATAATCGTAGCAAACAATAGGCTTTCAAGGCTATGATTGCTATGCTGACATTGATTGAAGTGTTCACCCTCATTTTCAGTATTCCACTGTTATTGTTAACTTTGTATTTTATTTTATTTTATTTTTTCCCGTTATCAACTTTAATCGCTTCATAGGGCTCAAAAGCTGATTGGAAAATGAAATCGTTGATTTTGCAGGAAAAATATGGCCTCTGAAGATCCAGCAGTCGGCAGTTCCTTACAATGAAGAACATTTCTGCATGTGTAAAGAAATGTACATTTTTACCACACCTGAAAAACAGAAAAGGTATAACAGCTACTATGATATGGACCATGAATATTTTTGCATTTTTCTCTTTTGGAAAGGGGGGGATTGGTGGTGGCAGCAAAGAATCTTTTGTACAGAAGGATGAGGATTTTAGTCAAAGATTTTGTAAAGATGGCCGAGAAATTTGCCAGGCGTTCAATCTCTTGTATCAGCTAATGGGCTGTAATGCTGAATACTGTTGTAACTACATTATACCTACATCTAATTGAAGAAATCTAGTTCATATTCTGTCTTGTTCAAGATACTTGCATTAAACCTTGCTTCTTCAACCCAACAACCTCGCAGCCAGTCAATTGAGCATGCCACTTCAGAAAACTATGAAACGCCTTGAAAATATGTGAAACCCTAATTAGGTTCGAATGAGAAGTTATTTCATTTCTTCACGATCCTGTTTGAACGATTGCAGTTTTTATAAATCGACTTTATGTCAATGTTTTCTTAAGTTTAGTAGTCTAGGTAGTACAAATATATGTTATTGCCGTATAGAGCATTAGTTTTAATGTATTTGGATCAATTTATCAATAAGAAATACTCGAGGTTGAATTTTCTCCTATTTTTGTCTTGAATCCTTGATTGACTATTGGTTTCGAGAAGAATTGTAAAACTTGTGTTTGTTTGTCTTCGCGACCCAATATGCCGTGCTGCATCAGCATTGTAACTTCTTGTTCAACTGAAATACCATTTATTCTAGTTTTATCAGTTCTTTCTTTTAATATTCACAAGTAATCAAAATAAACTAAAAGCGTAAAGCGCCCAAGCTATAGGTACACAGGAAGAGTTTTATGGGTTCTTATAAGTACAAAGAGGATACAACGCAAGTGAACACCTTAAATCCTAACTAGTTTTGGCCAGTCAAGCTCAAACTGAGGTCCCATAATTTCTTTGCCAATTCTGCATCTGTAGCCCGAGAGCTAGCTTTCGCTTTATTACTGTCCATGAAATATTCACCACTTACTCCTTTAACTTGTGGATGCAATGCCACATAGCATTGAGTTGCTGCTCCCTACAACCATGGAAATGAATCTAATAAGCAACCATGCTGCATGGGGACATGCAAGTTGAAGTGAAGCTGTTTAAGTACATTTTGTTAGGATTTGCAGCCACACTTGCTAGAGTAACACATAGTAATATATATACCAGGATACATACCTGATGAACACTTTTTAACACACATTTACAAAGTGTAGAAGCAATAACTGCATTGAGCCAAAACAGTAAAATACTATCATAAAACGGGACAATTTCTCATTCTGTGAAAGCAGTTAAAAACTCATGATCTCGTTATACTGGTATGGCAAAGTACCATATGATTCCTATGTGGAAACCCATAAGCCAATATGTGGAAGAGAACCTTTTCCTAGTGAGAAGGTTCCAATAACTAGATGTTTTCACCATTGTCAAAATAGCCTAGTTCCATAATTAGAGGTATGATCCAAGCATACTAAGACAGATTTGTGCAGGTAAGAATTAGAATACTTGGAACCTGATCCTAAACAAAAGGAGTATTGGAATATAAGTCAAATGGCTAAGAGGTTTACCATGAATGAAACGGTGGACACGCAGAATATTTGTACCAATTGCACCTGGATGAAGGGAATTAGCAGTTATCTCTACCCCTTCTTCCTGTTTATAAGAGAAAAGAAACCAACAATTGTGGATTACATTCCGCCTCACAAGATAAAATGACTAGATGGACTTACTAACTGCAAGAGCAGTTAAAACGGGATGTCTAAAGAGTTATTATCATTACTGCCATGAAGAAAATGTTTTGACCTTACATCATTATCTCTATATTGCATCAAATGGTGGTAATCTTCGGTATGTGGGTCAGCATGGCAACTACGTTTCATTTTCCTTGACCTGATACTATGCACAATTATTCAAATTTGGCAAAAGACCCAAGTGCTACAAGAGCAGGTGAATTCAATCAACTTCAGAATTTATTTCGACTGCTAACCGAACAATGGATTATTTATTAATTTTTCATTAAATCAAGTCTTATTCACACACTATATCTAGTAATTTTGTTAAATGGATGACTTCAAACTACCACTGTGCTTCTTAAAAGTCTCTGGCAACATAAGTGCCTAGGTGACAATTTCCCTAGCCTGACTCCCAGGTGCCTCCAGGAATTTTATGGCAGGCAAGGCAATGGCAGTGAAACGGTTACCTATTTGAGCTTCAGAATATTATGCACACCAAGGATGTGATGCCAACCCAGAGTCACAAAGTACAAATTATCTTTATCATTTATAAATGAAGCTAACAATTCGCTGCTTATAATAGTTAAGATATAATATTATACTATACATAGATTGCTTTCAATTGACTTACCAGTAAATTCAAAAACAAGTATAAGAGACCTCAAAAGAGAAAAATATAGTGCTTAGCTGCTGAAGATGAGAAAAGGGACAACAACAGTGAGAAGAGCTCTAAAAGATAGTCCTCATTTGGCATATTATGATTACGAGCACTAGAGTAACACCCCTACACTTTCTCAGGGGCACGAATTTTTTTAACACTTCATTTAATTTATCTCTACTCCTCTACTTTTTATAAGGTTAAGCATTTGGATCACAATTTAAGAAAATGAAAAATTTAGACTGCAGTATGATTTGATGTGCGCCACTTGCAAATCACCACCTGGAAGGACCAGGTGTTATATGACAGCACCCAAATAGGCAAACAGACAACTAAATAAGCAGATAACGTCTTCAAGAAAAATATTTCTGTGACGCCCCATATGTTTAGGGACATTTCTTTGTCTTAGGAAGCTATTTATTATTTTACTCACAAAAGACATGAATAATGTGCGTGGCTTGCATAAGCATTTCCTTGTCAGTTAATTCAGGAACCAAACATATTTTTTCAAACATATTTTAGGATATTAAAGAAAACATAATTTTTTTTTTTTTTCAAAAAAGGAATCTTAATAAGGAGGATAATACATGATCAGATACAATTTTGCATCCGTATATGGGTTAATAATTGATGGCTTATATGCTTTAAGTACCTTCAAGCGCCTTGCAAGCTCATTAGCATGCAAAATGTTGGCAAGCTTTGATTTCCCATAGGCAAACCACATGCTGTATCTGTTATTGTGAAGTAAACATAAAAATTTAGGAGAAGAGACATTGCAATTTATGAGCACCTCAAGCCATAAAACATATGCTACTTAGAGGCAAGATTAATCATATTGTCCAGCCAAAGTTGTACCCTGATTCATCATTGATCTTATCGAAACAAATCCCTTCACCAAACACGAATCGGTGAGCCTCAGATGATACATTAATAATCCTCCCCTCTTTGTTTCTTTCACGAGCAGTTTTTTTCATGGTCTCCAATAGAAGGTTCGTCAAAAGAAAATGACCTGCAAAATGGTATTAAGACCTTAAGCACTCATATCCACTCATTTGAAGAGTAAGTAACAAGTGAATAATTCACAAAATCTTTCTTAAAAATGTAAATGAGTATTTAAAGTTTTCGATATTGACTTTTTCTTGGGGAAATTACACTTTACCCCCACCCAAAAAAAAAAACTACCACCCAATTCTCACTTGAACATCTAAACTTTAAATCACTGCAACTCAGACCCTAAATCCAAGTTTCAGTTACAGTTTGCCGCTCCATCAAATTTTACCATTATTTTGGATGGAAAACATTCCCCCGTGCACTTGAGTCCTTTGAAATAACCATTTAGCCCTTACCATGACAATGGATGAAAACGCTTGGTACAAGAAAATTGCATTCACAGTTCTTTCATCGAATCACACCTTTCTCTGGTGCAACTTGCATAGCATGATGAGCAAATCTCTTATTTAACATATCCGCAATTCTATTGATCTCAAAAACTTTTTTTTCCCTCTAAACTCTCAATGTATAAAGAAAGCAAATTAATGAAAAAATTTCATGAAAGGGGAAAACTAGAACTGAAATTTTGATTTAGGGTATGAGTTGCAAAGATCAAGAGTTTAGAGTTGCAAGTGAGAATGAAGAGTCAGCTTGAGGTAAAATGTAATTTACCCATTTTTCTTTAGGGAAAAATATAAAAAAACCTCCCAAACTACCCGCCATTTTCGATTTAGCCCCCTAATGTTCTAAAAGTGATAAAGTAGTCCCCTAAACTACCAAACTATTGTATTTTGGCCACTCCATTAGTCAAAACCGTCAGTTTGGACGGAAACTGCAAAACGACGTCGTTTTGTTATGGGTAAGTTACTACAATGCCCTTTTATGAAAAAAGCAATTTTTGAGAAAAATATAAAAAAGCCCCCCAAACTACCAGCCGTTTTCATTTTAGCTTCCTAATGTTCAGAAAGTGATAAAGTAGCCCCTCAACAAAATGACGTCATTTTGAATTTTCATCCAAACTGACGGTTTTGACTAACAGAGTGGTCAAAATGCAATAGTTTGGTAGTTTGGGGGGCTATTTTATAACTTTTGAAATATTATGGGGCTAAATCGAAAACGGCTAGAAGTTCAGGGGGCATTTTTATATTTTTCCCTTTTCTTTATTTACCAAAGAAAAATGTGGAAACTCTATCAATAATTTAAGGGAAAAATGCAACTGATTGGATCTTGTGATGAGCTTTATTTCTGATTCAAAAAAAAAAAAAAAAAAAAAACACGATTCTGATTTACCAGAGCAATAAATAAAAATGGGACTTCTGTAACTAAAATGTCCCTGATCACTGCTCCCCATGCAAGAGATTGTTGCAGCTTTAAGACATATCAAATAAACGTATGAGTAAAATACCTAAATGATTAGTTGCAAATTGCAGTTCAATGTTGTCTTGCGAAAGCTTGAATTGCCTCACAATCGCCCCTGCATTGTTACTTTCAAACATATATAGCTTTTTAGTGAGTTCAATGAAAGAGCAAACTAAAACAACGAAGGAAGCAACAAAAACTACTAAGGTCAAATATGCATGTAAGCATTCACACACCACGCAGAGACATGATTGCATGCAAGCCCTTGCACCATCTCAGGGAGACAGAGAATTCAGCTTACTGTGCTTACATGAGGAGATTCAGTGGACGACCTGATTCATTATAATCTGATGCAAATTTCCTCACCGATCCCATTGAGCTAAGATCTAACTGCATGACATCAATTTTGGCATTGGGGATTTCCTTAAGAACTTGTTCTTTGATTTTCCTACCAGCATCCATATTCCTTACAGCCATAATGACATGGACACCACGCAATGCAAGAACACGTGTAGTCTCTACACCAATGCCACTTGATGATCCTGAAAATTCAAATCAACATAAGAAGTAAAATATGCCAAAATGTGCAGAACTAACCAGTTGCTCCAGCCAATACCAGGGATATAAACATATAAACAGAACCAACCTAGTCCAGAACCATCTCTTTGAATCGCCCTTGTTTTGCCTAGTTTAAAGCCTTTTTCCCCCTTTTTCTG
>NC_081543.1:26427306-26438164 GCF_901000735.1 Corylus avellana | reverse complement strand
TTTCTCTTTTTCCAAATAATACTTTTATTCAACAAATTAAATTTCTCTGTTCACTCTTCCAAAGTAACTAAGTTCTAGAATAAGCATACCTTTGGCAAACACAAAGATACCCCAATAACAAATGCTCATAAGATCACATAGCTGATATTAATATATGCTAAGGTGCCAACTCTGAGACTTTAATATAACACTTTCAGAAATCCCGCTTGATACTAAAACTAGACCAGGATTGAAATCAATCAAGATTATTTCCAAAGAAGCAGATTAACCAATCAATGATGAACACCATATTGTACCTATATAGACCAACTCGTCATGTATCACGTATTTGCTCGGTTTCCATAACTCTGACAACTCCATTAAAAACTCACAACCATGATTTATCACAAAAATATCATAACAAAAGCACATAAGTTTATCATCTACCAGGAGCTTTTCCTGAATCTCGCATGAAAGACTTATCTTGGGGAAATATTAAATTGTATCTTGCACACCAGAACCCGAGGATAATCACAAATGGAAACAGACAAGTAAATGATTCATATTTCATCAAAACAATTAGCTTGTTTTAGGAGCTGTCATTTCATTTTGCTTCACCGGCCAATTCCCTTGTAAATACTTCTACTAACAACTAATACCATTAGATAGTAAGCAGAAAAGAACAACAATAGCAACTACATGGCATAAAGAACAAACATTTTAACGATTTATTCCCAAAAAAAAAAGAAAAAAAACTCATAGTCCTGAATGAGATTTCCCATTACCTGAAACCACAAATTCCCGAGGAAAAAAAACATACATATGCAATAGCTGAAATCAGAATAAGGCAAGACTAGTTAGACCCAGATGAAAGGAAAAGACCTGTAACAATGGCAGTGAGACCACTTCCATCAATTCCCTGGGTAACTTCCTCTGCTGTTGAACTAGCTGAGAACCCAGATGGTCCTTTCCTGCCAAAAATCCACATCTTTTGCAGAGAAAATAAATACAAAACGAGACAATCCACAAACTTAAAACTGGCTCTATCACTCTACTTCTATTTTCTATACAGCCCAGTTCCAACATTGTAGTGGCAGCTTAGTAATCCTCATACTCTTAGCCATATTTTTTTTTTTTTTTTTTTTATGTAATAAATGCAAAATTTATACGGTACCGACCTGAGTAGTTGTATTTCAGATTCATTGACCAGCCCTGAGCCCCACCACCCTCAATCCGCACAACCACCCTCTGTTGTCCCCACCATCCCTCTGCCGTTCTTGACTTCTTGACATCTTGTCACCCCCCAAAGTCTGCCACCCTTCATCGGCACTACCATCCTCCTCCCTTCGCAACCGCCAACTAGCCGTAATTTTTTTTTTTTCTCGAGAAATTAGGCGATTTACTATTTTACTGTGATATTAGGTAGATAGATGATGGTAAATGATTTTCAGCCTGATAAAGGAGGGAAATGTTTTCACCTCATTTTTTAGGGTTTCTATCAACGTTCTTGTTGACGTGGCACATTTATTGTAACGGCCAGAATTGAAAAATGTAAATGCTAGAACTGACTAATAAAAATATTTATAGCAATAAAATTAGAATAATATTTAGTGGTTGGATTAATTATTATTTTTTAATTAAGATTAAAGAAAGTTGTTAGTTATTTAGTGGCTAGTATAGCGTCTTGCTTAAGCTGTTTTATTTATAAGATCCGCTAGATTTCTCTCAAAAAAAAAAAAAAAAAAAAGGTAATAGATAATATTTTGGGTTGATTTAGAAAATACTAAAAACAAAAAATAGGGGCTCACATCACACGAGTATGGTTAGCATATTTTATACTTAGAACATGTTTGGGATTGCGGAGGAAAATAAAGCTTTTGAATATAGAATTTTTGCCTATAAGCTTTTGTTGAAAGTGCTATTACTGAAAAAATTGTTTACATGTTTGGTAACTGCATGTCTTAAGTGTTTTTTTGATGTTACTATGTTTGGTAATTAAAAAAAAAAAAAAAAAAGCTTTTAGTTGTAAAGATGACAATAAAGGACATGTAATAATTTTTTTTTTTAATATAGGCTTTAAAAAAATCATTATGTGACACCAAATATATGTCATTTTATGTGAAATCATTACATGTTTTTCAATAAAGGCCTAAGGTTGGTAATTATTATTATTTTTTTTCTTTCATTTTATACCAACCTTTTTATATAAAAATGGTTAATGTTAACCTTCATAAGTAAAAATTATTTTGTAATGGTTTATGTAACAAAACGCCAACATTTTATTTCTTTTGTACGCAATCATTTTCTTTCTTTCTTTTTTTTTTTTTAAAAAAAAAAATTATTTAACACACTTTTTAACACCACAACACTTCAAAATATTTAACACATAAAAAAAGAACAACATTCAAGGAGATCCTTATAACATTTTAAGTAGTTTTTTTTTTTTAAAAAAAAATAATAAAATAATAATAAAACCATTAACGGGTCATAAGTAGATTAGCAATATGATCACGCTCAATGTTCCTAGAATTTTCATCTGATGTCTCTGATTGTTGTATGCTTGACTCATCTTGTGCTTCGTCATTGCCTACATTGTCAGTAGGTAGTAAATCATCATCATCATCATATGGTTGGAACTCAGCATCCTTTATTGCATGCTTCCTAATGAAGTTATGAAAAGCCATAGACGCTACCACGATTTTCACTTGTTTATCATAAGAAAAACTCAGCATAGAATGCAATAACTTCCACTTATTTTTTCAAACTCCAAATGTTCTTTCAATAGTGCATCTAAGTGATGAATATACATGATTAAAAATTTCATGCATACCACTCGGTTGGCTTTCGCGACGAAAGTTTGGTAGATGATACTGCTCTCCTTTGTATGGCCCCATGTATCCTTTCAAATGAGGATATCCTGTGTCTACCAAGTAATACTTTCCTACAAAAAATATACGAATAACAGTCATAATTTTTTTTTTTCATAATTCATAATTTTTATTTTTATTAAATACAAATCTCTAGGTGGGTATGGAAATCGCAATTCTTCCTTTCGAATAGCTTCCAAAAAAATACGTGTATCATGTGCAGTACCTTCCCATCCAGCCCAAACAAAGGTGAAACACATACGAAAATCACAAACAGGCATAACATTCTGAGTAGAAATCTCTTTTCGACCAATATATGGTATTTGGTCTGATAGAGAAATTTTAACTGGCACATGGGTTCCATCAATGGCTCCAATACAATCTTTGAAATATGACCAATACCACTCATCATCAAGAATTTTGCTTGGAACATCCCCAAACTCCCTATTAATAGGATTAATAATATCAATTGACATTCTTGAAACGACCATTAAAACATGAGTAAAATGTCTACTAACTGTTTTTCCTAAATGTTGAAACCTTTCTTGCACTATCCTATTCCCAAACCCATGGCCTAAAGTAATAAAAAAACATAGATACTAACTCTTCAACAGTTAATTTCCCAGTTCTTCTTAAATGATATCTTTCCTTCAACTCTTTATACAAGTAAAGAAATACGTGTATTTTCATTCTGAAATTTTGTTTGTACCTATCAAGATTACCTTGTACAATCTCCATAACCCACTTATAACATGTTTAAGAAGAGGTCCTACAAGGTTCCTTTGCAATATATGGCATATAATAGTTCTCAACAAATTCTACTGCTGCAGCTGCTAGAATAAAAACATCATTTTCATTTTTCTCTTCACCATAATTACTATCACTTGTATCATCTTGAGTGCTATAATCACTATTGTCCATGTTTGAAAGGAAAACAAATAAATATATAAACACAAAATAAATATATAAGCACCCATTAAAATAAGAAAAAGTGATATCTACGTAGTTATGAAATATTATAATATACTCACCTTAGTACACAAATCAATACAAAAATAAATAAATAAATAACATTCAAATAAATCCTTACAGCTTTTCAAATAGTTCATAACAAAACAACATTAAAAAATAACATCATTATTACATGCTACGACGGTTGATTTCTCTATTTCCCATTTGCATGATAAAGTCAATCTGCAACCATGACTCTTTAATAATCACAAACATCTCTCTATGTGATATTTTAAGAAATACCTCTGTTGTAAACTTAAGGATGCCAATGTCATTTTTTCTTTCAGCAATCCTCCGAACAACATCCATAATCTCTTCAATATTACATCCAAGTTTATCGTAAGTCTTAGATGTCACTATATTCTTACTTTCTATTACATCACAAATACGACTCAAATGTTGACTAACGATTTGAACTCCTTTTTTCTTTTCTTACATTAAACTGTAAGACCAAAATTTTTATTTCCTTTATCCCACATATCTAAATCAACAAGAATATCATCAATGTCATGTGTATTGAGATTTGGTTCATCATCCAAAACATCTAAACTTTCTAAAACATTGCCATCTTCATCAATCATTACATCTACACCATCTATGGCATCAATATCATTAGGAACTAACCCTATGGATGGTGCCCAAGATCCCTCTCTGATGGCAATTATATCTTTAAACAACATTTCCACTTTCATAGCGTAAGTCAAACCTGTCGTGCGAAACTTGGTTGCTTCTGGAACTTCCTGTATTTAGGTATATGTAAAAATCAATAATAAACACTTTTTTTAAATCATTTTAATAAAAACAAATAAGTACAAATATAATACCTGCAATTTTTTTTCCACCAATCATCGGGCGCATCAATTGTCTTTTTCACTGGATCCCATCAAAGGCCAGTTTCCTTGCCTATCAATCTCTTCCAAATGTTTCACTCTTTTTTCAAACTATCTCACTTGTTCTTTAGTTGTTTATAGCAATATTGTTTTCCAGTTTTTTCATTAAATTTATCTATCACATTTTTCCATCCAGTCCTATTGAAATGTGTTCATGGGCGGTTACCAGCATGAATATCAGCAATACATATGTCAAGATAATCTTCTAGCATTCAGTCCAAACTACTTTCTTTATCTGAATATATGTAGTAGCAGCATCAACATTGCTTTGACCTTTTTAACTCATGTTTTTCACACAATAAATAAGCTGATAAAATTATAAATAAAAAAGTATGTTAAATACTATTAAGAATTAAAAATTTGTTTAAAGTGATCAATTGATAGAATGCAAAAAAATCATATTTGCATGAATAATATGCATGCCCATCCAACAAAAGGGCAACAACAAAATAATAATAATAATAATAATAGAATCAAATTTCTGCAACAGAAAATGCATTAAATAATTCAAGTGAATTAATTGTTTTACCATGCCATTGTCATTCACCTCTTCATAAGCTTCATATATATATAATACGAGCATGATGTTTAAGTTTTTTTGTTTTTTGTTTTTTTGTGAGTAGCATGATGTGAAATAAGTTTTGCAAATGAAAAAGGCTTTGACTCAATGGTGTATGAGAGAGAAATAGATTCTAAACGAAAATATTTGTCATATCTCAAAGAAGATCCACATGTTATTGTCATATTATATATATATATATATATATATATATATATATATATAGAGCATGATGTTTAAGTTTTTTTTTTTTTTTTTTTTGTGAGTAGCACGTTGTGGAATAAGTTTTGTAAATGAGAAAGACTTGACTCGGTGGTGTATGAGAGAGAAATAGATTCTAAACAAAAATCTCTGTCATATCTCAAAGAAGACCCACACGCCATTGTCATCTCACAATCTCACAACAGAAGGCTCATGTGAGAGAGAGAGAGATATTTTGCTCACATATATTTTTTTTGCAATTTTTCTTCAATGTTGATGTATCAAACTCTGAGTGGGTTGCACAAAACCCTTGTTTTGTGCAACGGCCACACAGAAAACCCTCTCATTTTATAGATGGTGGTGACAAGGAGTTAAGTGACGACCCTTATAATGTCTAGGCTTTTGTCTATGAGGTTTGCAGGAGGCTTCTCACCTTCTAAAAGACTGACTCATGTTGAGTCAATCTTTAAATTATATGAAAGAATTTTCTTATGGCGTCTTTTGATTTGATGTCAAAACAATATTAGTTTACGTTGTTGTAAAAGCATTATCTTTTAAGTTATAATATGTTATTTCATATAGTAGCTCTAGTATTATGTGATGATGTGAGTTGTTGGTTCGTGAACAAAAAAAAAAAATTATACATGTTTTCTTTCGCTGCGAGTGTATGTAAAGATAGTAGCACCATGTGGAATTAAATAATGATGCTTTGTGACTTATATAAAAGTTGGGGTGCTTTTTTCAAAAAAATAAAAAAATTAATAAAAAATTGGGGTGCTACATTTATGTTTTATTTATTTATTTTAAATAAAAGAACAAAAAACAAAGAGAATACTATAAAATGGACACTTGAAAATGTGGAGTCGCATTTCTCTTCTAGCAAACATTTAAAAACAAAGGTGACACATGATTGGTGCCTATATTATAATTAACGAATTTCGTCAACTTTTCTATCAAAATGGGCCTACATGCTTTTTTGGTTTATCCTAGTGAGTATTTAATCACTTTTTTAAATTCAATGAGCCATTTGTCAAAACTTCGTACCACAAACACCAATTTTGCGTATATCCCTTTCATTTTGAGAGCTTTTTTTTTTTCTTCCCTATATTATTTCAATTATTTTAACAATTTTCTATAAGCACATAAGTCTAGGTTGACCCACCATCAATTACTTCCTCTGTGCATTAATAATGTAGAGCTTGCAATTTTTAATATAAACTGTAAACTTGACACGAACATGATACGAAATTGGCGGATTAAAGTTTAGTGTAATAAGATTTGTGTCAAACTGAGTCAACCCGATTAGGCACGCTTGATAAACAAGTCAAATCTTAGGTTAACATGCTTAATCCACAATTGACTCGTATAACTTGTATAACTCGTATAACTTGTATAAATTACATTTCAACTCTATCTACTTGCCATTCTACTAATAATTAATGTCGATACTTAGTGAGGAGGCTTTATCATGTTATTTGTTGGAATGTAATCGCATATGAAGATGAACTTTATTGGATTGTAATATTATTATGAAGATGAACTTTATTGGATTGTAATATTATTTTGATTGGATATTGTGTTGAGAAGCCAACTGACATATCTCCAATACCCGAATCAAAAATCAGCTCGGAATCCCCAATAGACTTCAAGGTATCTATAAACATCTCCTCGATCTTCAACAACCACGTACTTGGGATTATTTCATTGTAAGACTTTAGGAGACCTTCTTTTTCATTCCGTTTCCTTTCCAGTGCAAGCACCTCAAAATTGACTTTCACATCTATACCAATTGACGCATCTTTACTTTCATTCGTACAATTATAAGATATAAAATTGTGTAAATTGGAATATTGTCTACGTATTCTAATTTTATTAGTTTTTTCATAATACAAGTAATCAAAATATCATTAAAAGCATAAGACACTCGTCCAAAGTACAAAGTACGAGTTTTATCAGTTCTTCGAAGGACAGAGAGTGTACAACTCAAACGAATGCCTTAAACCCTGACTAGTTTTGGCTAGTCAAGCTCAAACTGAAGTCCCATAATTTCTTTGCTAATTCTGCATCATTAGCCTGAGAGCTGCCTTTCGCTTCATTACTATCCATGAAATATTCACCACTTACTTCTTTAACTTGTGGATGCAATGCAACATAGCATTGAGTTGCTGCTCCCTACAACCATGGAAATGAATCTAATAAGCAACCATGCTGCATGGGGACATGCAAGTTCAAGTGAAGCTGTTTAAGTACATTTTGTTAGGGCTTTCAGGTACACTTTCTAGGGTAGCACATATTAATATATATACCAGGAAATACATACCTGATGAACATTTTTAAGCACATATTTACCAAGTGTACTGGCAATAACTGCATTGAGCCAAAACAGTAAAAATATTAACACCAAAAGGGACAATTTCACATTCTGTGAAAGTAGTTAAAAACTCATGATTTCTATATGATTTCTATGAGGAAACCCATAACTCAATTTGTCGAAGGGAACCTTTTCCTAGTGAGAAGGTGCAATAACTAGATGTTTTCACTATCAACAAAATAGCCTAGTTCCATAATTAGAGGTATGATACTGAGACAGATTTGTGCAGGTACGAATTAGAATACCCGGAACCTGATCCTAAACAAAAGAAGTATAAGAATATAAGTCAAATGGCTCAGATGTTTACCACTAATGAAACTGTGGTGACGCAGAAGATTTGTAACAATTGCACCTGGATGAAGGGAATTAGCAGTTATCTCCACCCCTTCTTCCTGTTTATAAGAGCGAAAAAAACCAACAATTGCGGATTACATTCTGCCTCACATGATAAAAATGACTAGATGGACTTACTAACTGAAAGAGCAGTTAAACAAATCTTCAAAGTCTTAGAACATGTTTAGGATTGCGTTAGAAAATATAGCTTTTATTTATTTTTATTTTTTTAAGATTTCCAAAAAGTTCGTTTTGGCCATTTTTAAAGTAAAAAAGTCAAGCAAGTATTTTTGAAGTTTTTTAACAAACATGCTAGCTTTTTGTTTAGCACAAATTTTTAAGTACTAAAAGTACTTTTTAGGCTCCCTAACACAATCTTAAACATGCTCTTATTATCATTAATGACATGAAGAAAATATTTTGACCTTACATCATGATCTCTATATTGCATCAAATGGCAGCAATCTTGAGTGTGTAGGTCAGCATAGCAACCATGTTTCATTTCCATACATCAACACTAGGTAAATAATTATCTATACTTCTATTACTGTGTATGTATAATTTCTTTGACCTGATACTATGTGCACTTTTTTTTTTTTTTTTATGTTGGGAAACCTCTCCAAGACAGGATCTTTCGGACCCAACCCTGTAAAGTAAACCCTGGTCCCGTGAACCGCACTCTCAGAAGTTTCTCTACACGAAACTAGTTAAATCGCTGGCTTTTTACCAAGGGGTGTGCCCCAAAAAATTGTTTGCACCCATGTGGTGTTAAACCTTTAGACCTTAAAGGAAGCAAATCCCAAGACCAAGGCCTTCAAACTTGGTAAAAAATCCCAAGTTCTTTAATTCAAACTGGGCTGCTACATGAGTAGGTGAATTCAATCAACTTCAGAATTTATTTTTTGATAAGTAATAAAGAATTTATTTCTAGTGCTAACCAAACAACGGATAATTTATTAATTTTCCATTAAATCAAGTCTCATTCACACACTACATCAAGTAGTTTTATTAAATGGATGACTACAAACTACCACTGTGCTTCTTAAAAGTCCGTGGCAGCATATGTGCCTAGGCGATAGTTTCCCTAGCCTGACTCCCAGGTACCTTCAGGAAGTGTATGGCAGGCAAGGCAATAGCAATGAGATAGTTGCCTATTTGAGCTTGAGGATATCATGCACACCAAGGATGAGATGCCAGCCCAGACTCACAAAGTAAAAATTATCTTTATCATTTATAAATGAAGCTAACAATTCACTGCTTATAATAATTAAGATATAATTTTATACTGTACATAGAATGCATTCAATTGGCTTACTGGTAAATTCAAAAGAAAGAATAAGAGACATCATAAGAGAGAAATATATAGCTGCTGAAGATCAGAAAAGGGAAAACAACAATTACGATTACGAGCACTTAAGTAACAGTCCTGCACTTCCACTGGGGCATGAATATTTTTAACACTTAATTTAATTTATCTCTATTCCTCTACTTTTTAGTTTAAGCATTAGGATCACAATTTAAGAAAATGAAAAATTAGACTGCAGTATGATTTCATGTGCACCAATTGTGAATCACCCCACCTGGAAGGACCAGGTGTTACCTAGAAATTATTATGACAGCACCCACCAAAGAGGCAAACAGACAACTAAATAAGGAGATACATCTTAAAGAAAAATATTTCCGTGACTCCCCACATGTTTAGCCGTTTAGGGACATTTATTTGTCTTAGGAAGCTATTTAATATTTTACTGACAAAAGACATGAATAATGTATGGCCTGCATAAGCATTTCCTTATCAGATAATTCAGGAACCAAACATATTTTAGGTTATTGAAGAAAACATAAAAAATATATATAAGGAGGATAATACATGATCAGATACAATTGCCTCCATGTCTGGGTTAATAATTGATGGCTTATACGCTTTAAGTACCTTCAAGCGCCTCGCAAGCTCATTAGCATGCAATATATTGGCAAGCTTTGATTGCCCATAAGCAAATAACATGTTGTATCTGTTATAATCAAGTAAACACAAAAATTTTATGAACACCTCAAGCCACAAAACATATGCTACATAGAGGCAAGAGTCATCATATTGTCCAGTAAAATTTTTACCCTGATTCATCATTGATCTTATCAAAACGAATCCCTTCACGATACACAAATCGGTGACCCTCGGATGCTACAATAACAATCCTCCCCTCTTTGTTGCTTTCACGAGCAGTTTTTTTCATGGTATCCAATAGAAGGTTTGTCAAAAGAAAATGACCTGCAAAATGGTATTAAGACCTCGAGCACTCATCCACTCATTTGAAGAGTAGGTAACAAGTATATAATTCACAAAGTCTTTCTTAAAAATGTAATCAAGAGTATTTTAAGTTTTTGTGACTTTTATGGGTAAATTACTCTTTAGCTTAACACCCACCCTTCCAAAACACCTCTAAACTTAGAGTTGTAATTACACTTTTATGGGTAAATTACACCTTTAAACTTTAAATTGTTGTGGACCCTAAATTGAAGCTTCAGTTCCAGTTTGTCCCCTCCGTCAAATTTTGCCATTATTTTGGATGCAACACATTCCCACGTGCACTAAAATCCTTTGAAATGACCATTTCGCCCTTACCATGACAACGGATGAAAACACTCA
>NC_081543.1:26415680-26427206 GCF_901000735.1 Corylus avellana | reverse complement strand
CAAATCCCAAGACCAAGGCCTTCAAACTTGGTAAAAAATCCCAAGTTCTTTAATTCAAACTGGGCTGCTACATGAGTAGGTGAATTCAATCAACTTCAGAATTTATTTTTTGATAAGTAATAAAGAATTTATTTCTAGTGCTAACCAAACAACGGATAATTTATTAATTTTCCATTAAATCAAGTCTCATTCACACACTACATCAAGTAGTTTTATTAAATGGATGACTACAAACTACCACTGTGCTTCTTAAAAGTCCGTGGCAGCATATGTGCCTAGGCGATAGTTTCCCTAGCCTGACTCCCAGGTACCTTCAGGAAGTGTATGGCAGGCAAGGCAATAGCAATGAGATAGTTGCCTATTTGAGCTTGAGGATATCATGCACACCAAGGATGAGATGCCAGCCCAGACTCACAAAGTAAAAATTATCTTTATCATTTATAAATGAAGCTAACAATTCACTGCTTATAATAATTAAGATATAATTTTATACTGTACATAGAATGCATTCAATTGGCTTACTGGTAAATTCAAAAGAAAGAATAAGAGACATCATAAGAGAGAAATATATAGCTGCTGAAGATCAGAAAAGGGAAAACAACAATTACGATTACGAGCACTTAAGTAACAGTCCTGCACTTCCACTGGGGCATGAATATTTTTAACACTTAATTTAATTTATCTCTATTCCTCTACTTTTTAGTTTAAGCATTAGGATCACAATTTAAGAAAATGAAAAATTAGACTGCAGTATGATTTCATGTGCACCAATTGTGAATCACCCCACCTGGAAGGACCAGGTGTTACCTAGAAATTATTATGACAGCACCCACCAAAGAGGCAAACAGACAACTAAATAAGGAGATACATCTTAAAGAAAAATATTTCCGTGACTCCCCACATGTTTAGCCGTTTAGGGACATTTATTTGTCTTAGGAAGCTATTTAATATTTTACTGACAAAAGACATGAATAATGTATGGCCTGCATAAGCATTTCCTTATCAGATAATTCAGGAACCAAACATATTTTAGGTTATTGAAGAAAACATAAAAAATATATATAAGGAGGATAATACATGATCAGATACAATTGCCTCCATGTCTGGGTTAATAATTGATGGCTTATACGCTTTAAGTACCTTCAAGCGCCTCGCAAGCTCATTAGCATGCAATATATTGGCAAGCTTTGATTGCCCATAAGCAAATAACATGTTGTATCTGTTATAATCAAGTAAACACAAAAATTTTATGAACACCTCAAGCCACAAAACATATGCTACATAGAGGCAAGAGTCATCATATTGTCCAGTAAAATTTTTACCCTGATTCATCATTGATCTTATCAAAACGAATCCCTTCACGATACACAAATCGGTGACCCTCGGATGCTACAATAACAATCCTCCCCTCTTTGTTGCTTTCACGAGCAGTTTTTTTCATGGTATCCAATAGAAGGTTTGTCAAAAGAAAATGACCTGCAAAATGGTATTAAGACCTCGAGCACTCATCCACTCATTTGAAGAGTAGGTAACAAGTATATAATTCACAAAGTCTTTCTTAAAAATGTAATCAAGAGTATTTTAAGTTTTTGTGACTTTTATGGGTAAATTACTCTTTAACCCCAACACCCCCCACCCCCGCCCCCCCCAAAACACCTCTAAACTTAGAGTTGTAATTACACTTTTATGGGTAAATTACACCTTTAAACTTTAAATTGTTGTGGACCCTAAATTGAAGCTTCAGTTCCAGTTTGTCCCCTCCGTCAAATTTTGCCATTATTTTGGATGCAACACATTCCCACGTGCACTAAAATCCTTTGAAATGACCATTTCGCCCTTACCATGACAACGGATGAAAACACTCAGTACAAATTGCATTCACAGTTCTATCATCAAACCACACCTTTCTCTAGTGCGGCTTGCACAACATGATGAGCGAATCTCTTATCAACGTATCCACAATTCTATTTACCTCACACTTTTTATCCTCTAAATTCTGGAGATATAAATGAAACATATTTCTAAGATCATTATCAGAATTTCGGTTATAGATATATTGTTGTTATTAGAGATAATGTAAATGGTTCTATCTATAGGGAGCAACTCACCTCTAATTTATTTTGCTCTCATTTCTTTCAATATTGATGTAGGACAACAGCCATCCCTATTTTCGGTGTTTGCCAAATTAAGAAAAATAACAAAAATCAAATTGAAGTAGCACCGTTTTAGCAGATTTTTGTTTGATCTCAGTCAATGGAAGTACAAAAGGGAGGGATTTTGTCACAGAATAAGAAGCTGGGTAGAACTGAAATTTCGATTTAGGATCTGAGTTGCAAGTGAGAATGAAGTGGCAGCTTGAGGAGGTAAAATGTACTTTACCCCTTATCCTTTATTTACCAAAGAAAAATGTGGAAACTCTATAGCTAACATAAGGGAACAGTGCAACTGATTGGATCTTGGAACAAGCTTTATTTCTGATTGAAAAAACAAACTACTCTGATTTACCAGATCAATAAATAAAAATGGGAATTCTGTAACTAAAATTTCCCTGATCACTGTCAACACTGCTCCCCATGCAAGAGTTTGTTGCAGCCTTAAGACATATCAAAGAAACTTATGAGTAACATACCTAAATGATTAGTTGCAAACTGCAGTTCGATGTTGTCTTGGGAAAGCATGAATGGGCTCGCCATCACCCCTGCATTGTTACTTTCAAACATACAATAGAGAATTTACTCCTTATTGTTACTTTCAAAAATATATAGCTTTTAGCGAGTTCAATGAAAGAGCAAACTAAACAAAGAAGGAAGCAACAAAAGCTACTATGGTCAAATATGCATGTAAGCATTCATGCAGCAAGCAGAGACATGATTGCATGCAGGCCCATGCACCGTCTCATGGAAAGAGAGAGAGAGAGAGATTCAGCCTACTGTGCTTACATGAGGAGATTCAGTGGAAGACCTGATTCATTATATTCTGATGCAAATTTCCTCACCGATCCCATTGAGCTAAGATCTAACTGCATGACATCAATTTTGGCATTGGGGATTTCCTTAAGAATTTGTTCTTTGACGTTCCTACCGGCATCCATATTCCTCACCGCCATAATGACATGGACACCACGCAACGCAAGAACACGCGTCGTCTCTACACCAATGCCACTTGATGATCCTGAAATTCAAATCAACGTTAAGAAGCCAAATATGCCAAAATGTGCAGAACTCACCAATTGCTCCAGTCAATAACAGGGATATAAACAGAACCAACCTAGTCCAGAACCATCTATTTGAATCACCCTTGTTTTCCTAAACAGGAGTTGAAAGATACTTTCATTCAACAAATTAAATTGCTCTGTTCATTCTTCCAAAGTAACTGAGTTCTAGAATAAAGTATACTTTGGCAAACACGAAGCTAATACCCCACCCCAATAATGAAGGCTCATAAGATCACATAGTTGATATTAATATATGCTAAGGTGCCAATTCTGGGACCTCAATGTAACATTTTCAGACACCCCGCATGATACAAAAACTAAATCTCTTCCATTAGACCAGGACTGAAATCAATCCAGAATTATTTCCAAAGAAGCAGATTACCAATCAATGATAACCAACATATGGTACCTATAGAGACCAACTCATAAATGATTACCAAGCAGATTTCCATAACTCCCACAACTCCATAAAAACTCACACAACCATGATTTATCACAAAAAAAAATATCATAGCAAAAACAGGAAAATTTATCATCTACCAAGACTTTTTCCTGAATCTCACATGAAAGAATTATCTTGTGGAAATATTAGATTGTATCTTGGACACCAAAACCCAAGGATGATCACAAATGCAAACAGACAATAAAATCATTCATATTTTATCAAAACAATTAATTTGTTTTAAAAGTTGTCATTTCTTTTTGCTTCACTAATTCCCTTGTAAATACCATTAATTAATAAGCTGAAATAACAACAATAGCAACTCCATGGAATAAAGAACAAATATTTTAGCGATTTATTCCCAACCAAAAAAAAAAAAACACAAAACTCACACTCCTGAATGAGATTTCCCATCACCTGAAAACCCACAAATTCCAAAAAAAAAAAAAAAGCCAAGACCAGTTAGACCCAGATGAAATGAAAATACCTGTAACAATGGCAGTGAGACCAGTTCCATCAATTCCTTGGGTAACTTCCTCTGCTGTTGAACGGGCTGAGAAACCAGATTGCCCTTTCCAGCCAAAAATCCACATCTTTTGCAGAGATAATACAAAACGAAACAATCCCACAAAACTTACAACTGGCTCGTTGACTTTAATTCTATTTCTATAGACTATACAGCCAAGATCCCCAACATAGTAGTGGCAGCTTAGTCATCCTCAGACTCTTACGGTGGCCAACCAGCGCAATAGCCGTTGCATCTTATGCTGATTGACGTGACGTGAATCAACCGGGTCGGGTGGATTCCTCTGGTGCCATCCGGGCTATGATAAAGCCCACCCAAATGCTGCAGTACCATACTTAACCTTCTTTTTTTGAATTTTCTTTTTACTTTAATATTTTTTTAATATAAGGAAATAGTTGTATTATTATAAATTTTGTAGGGATATAACCAACATTTTATAGGTTATTGTTAGTCATCTAAATTAACAAAAAAAAATTCAATAATAAGAATAACTGAAAAGGGCTAAAAGATGTCTCCAATGAGTAGCTCAATCAGCTGTTAACTATACCTCATCAATCGGAAGTCATTAATTCGAATCTCCCTTCCTCTTCCCTTGTGTGGACATATCAAAAAAAAAAAAAAAAAAAAAGGGCTAAAAGATTAAAACCTCACATATTACAAACTTTTAAAGTTAAGAAAATACATTACAAATTGCATGGACTATTGATGGATTTACTTTTTACTAGGTCCACCAAGCTTCTATCTGCTCTTCAATTTTTTATAGCGTTTATTAAATTGGCGTATTCTTTTGAATTCACACAAGAAGAAAAAGTTTAAAGGGAAGCCATGAAATAAAATAAAAAAAAAACTTTCTATTATGCAATCCATGGGCAAATGGACCTCCAAGAAAACTAAAGAAACAAAGATTTAATACTAAGGCAGGTGAAAGACGCACAGGATTAATGTCACACTCATTGCAAGGGATTATGGTCTAAATCCCAATAATTTATATTGACATTAAAAATTTTATAATAAATATAAGTTGTATTTTTGACGTTGTTATTTTAGAGCAATTAGCTCTATCTTTGTAGGGCTTTGTCCCAAACTCTAGTTTTTTTTAATGAAGATCAATCTTTCTCCAATATATATATATATATATATATAGAAGTTGTTATTTACTGATTAAGTTATTTGTGCATATAACATATGATCTTTTACATGCTTATTGTAATTATGTATATTGGATATGTAAAAGATCTTTAGATTACATTAAACTACATTGTTTTGATAGTTTTGGAAAGATATTGACACAATTAATAATTTAAAAGGACATTGACAATGAAGTGGGAATTTGAGAGGGACATGCATTATTTTTCCCTATTTATTGATGAGCTTTTTCCTTTGAATTTGGATCCTTTTTAATTATTTAAAATATAAGGGCAAAATTGTCAAAAGAAAATATAAAATAACAATTTTGCCCTCTCACTTTAAAGGATCGGCTCTCCTCCGATTCATTTGAATGGGAGACGATATGGTCATTTTCCTGCAAAAAATGTGTGCTTTTTTTTTTTTTTAAGAGGAAATTTCTGATCTCATTCATAAAAGAAATAAACAGAGCCAAGGCTCTATAAATCAAGAGCTAAACGCTCTACAAAATATAGGCTAAATGCTCTAAATTAACAATATCAAAGATACAGTTTGGGACTTCTTCTAGCCAAACCTTGTCTGAAGAATTGTTCGCTGCCTCCTTTGCCAGTCCATGCACCGCCATATTTGCTTTATGATTGACATGGCGCACTTCCCATTTACTGAAACCCTGTAGGATTTGAAATGGAGAGGACCATTTTCCTTCTTCCAAGCCCTCTTGGGCCTCTTCCATAGGTGCAGCTGACATACCATGCATCTTCCTTTTGGAAAATGATCATGCTGTTGTGGTGAATGGGGTACCGTGTGGTAACATTTATCCAACTAGGAGAATAAGGTAAGGAGATCCTGTCTCTCCTTATTTATTTCTTATTTGTGCGGAGGTGTTGAGTTCTATGATATCACAGGCTAATCATGATGGAGCTTTAACAGGGGCCCCTACTTCTAAAAGGGGGTCCTCAGGTGAGCCATTTATTTTTTGCGGATGATAGCTTGTTATTTTGCAGAGCCAATATTGTGCAGTGGGATGCTTTGACGAGGTTGCTACGACAATATGAAGAAGCGTCGGGCCAACGTCTCAACAATAATAAGACGGCTATTTATTTTAGCCGAAATACTTTGGAGGTGGACAAAAACAGAATTGCTGGAGTGTCAGGTATACCCACATCGCAGTGTTACGAATCGTATTTGGGACTACCAGCTATGGTTGGGAAATCACGGACAGCCGCTTTCAAGGGGATCATTGATAAAGTGTGGAAGAGATTACAAGACTGGAACTTAAATTCTTGTCGCAGGCCGGGAAAGAAGTTTTGTTAACAGCAGTGATCCAAACCATCCCGACGTATTGCATGAGTGTGTTTCTTCTTCCGATCACCTGGGTAACCTCGCTGTCCCAGGGCTAAAGCCAGCTGACCGCAGGATCGCCTGGCGTAATCCTGCGATCCCTGCAATCTCCTTGAGCAGGGCCCTGTAAGTCACAGAGGCTGTAAGCCGGAGGGACTGGAGGGGGATTAACCCCTCCTTAGGAGATAGTATAAGATAGCACAGTGGAGTGTAGCTTCTAGAAGCGAAGCGGAACGAAGCATTGTTATAATTAATTATAATACACATACGTGCGTCAAAGATAACCGCAGGAGCTACAAAGAAAGAGCTAAACCCCACTATGAGGTGCACAAGCCCAAAAGAGAGCCAGGAAGGGAAACCCAAAAGAGCTCGTCCTGGGGCCCCAAAGAGGTCGACAAGGAGACATAAAGACACGGAGACTCAAAACAAAAGATTAGTACCAGATTAGTAAACAGAACAGCAGACCAATCAGAGGATAATCGGTATGGTCACGGTAATTAATTCACTCATGCAAAAATTTTGGAGTAAGCCCAATAGTGAGTCTAGTGTACATTGGATGAGTTGGAGGTGTATGGGGACATGGAAAAAAGATGGAGGGATGGGTTTTAGGGATTTCATAAGTTTTAATAAAGCACTTTTGGCCAAACAATGTTGGCGGCTTTGGCAGAGCCCTGACAATTTTCTTGCCAAGATTATGGAAGGTAAATATTTTTCGGGTAGCAATATACTTGAAGCTCCTCTAGGTGCAAGACCTTCTTTTGCTTGGAGGAGCATACATAGCTCGTGCGATTTGCTAAAAACCAGCTTGATATGGCGGGTCGGCAATGGAGCCTGAATTCGAATTTGGAAGGATAAATGGATCCCGAGGCCTTCGACATACATGATACAATCTCCCCCGACTATTTTGCATCTCGAAGCCACAGTGAGTGAATTGATCGATGAAGACACAAGATGGTGGGACTCAACCTTGTTGGAAAATATTTTTAGCAAGGAAGAGGTCTCTCTTATACAGTCTTTAACGGTCAGTGTGTCAAATAGGGAAGATAGGTGTACTTGGAGGGGAACGAAAAATGGCCTTTTTTCCGTAAGGAGTGCCTATTACCTACAGCAGGAACTGGATGATCAAGATGGGGCTTCGAGTTCTTTTAAGACTGGTTTCAGTGACGTATGGAGAAGCATGTGGAATTTGCAACTCCCTGGTGTGGAAAAGAACTTTTTGTGGAGGGCTTGCAATGAAATTTTACCTACCCGTTACTTAATCTATTTAAGAGGAAAATCGTGGGAGATCCTCTATGCACCATCTGTAGCCATGAACCAGAAACTGCCATCCATATCCTATGGAAGTGTAATTCGGCCATGGATGCTTGGTGCGTGAGTTCTCGACGATTACCAAAAAAGTGTTCCATGACTTTTGAAAAAAAATTTCAGTTGGTGGAAGACATATTTGCTCCCTATGACCAAGAAGAAATAAAATTGTTTGTTGGGATTGCTCGGAGACTTTGGCTTCGGAGGAATGATGTAGTGCATGAAGGGTCAATGGCTCACCCAAACTCCCTGGTTCAACATACTGTCACAGCAATGGAGGAATTTTCACAAGCTAACGATGTGGGTGATGGAGCTTCGGTGTGGACAGTAATGCCAACACCAATGGTTTGGAGTGTTCAAGTCATGGATGGAAGAAAATGAATTGGGATGCCTCAATAGCAAAAGACATAGATTGGATGGGATTAGGTATGGTGCTACGTGATGAGCAGCGAATAGTCGTCCTAGCTGCGTACAGCAAAACATTTGTTGGAAACCTTGATGTATTGACGGCAAAGGCGAGGGCAGGTCTTATTGCACTCCAGGTTTGCAAAAGTTTGGGGTTTACCAAAATTCATTTGGAAGGAAATGCACAAGGAGTAATTTCTGCAATCAATTCGCGGCACCCAGATTGGAGTAGCATAGGAATGTTAGTGGAGGACTTTAAGCTTAAGTTGCAGTCTTTACAACAATGGCAGTTGTCGTTTGTTCGTCGAGAGGGTAACCAGGCGGCACATACATTGGCTAATTTAGCCTCTAGAACTTTTATGAATAATATGTGGCTTCATGGGCCACCTGAATGTATTGTTGGAATTGTGCAGAGGGAGCAAGTTACTCCTTATGCTTTGAATTTGAATCAATGAGAAAGTAACTCTATAATCTCAAAAAAAAAAAAAAAAATTAGTGCATTTTGAAAGGTAGTATATTTAATGCACTACCGTCATTAAAAGTTTTGGACAATGCACTAAACGAAGGAAATTGAAGAAATTTAAAAAGGAGAGGACCATTTTCCTTGGAAAAAGACATAGGGATGCTTTAATAATGTTAGGCTAAAACTGTGAAATGTCAAAAAAGTCACAGAACCAAATAAATGTATGTTACATTATTCCACACCCTCTAGGACCCTTTCTGATTAGGTGCTACGAATTCAAATCCAAGTAAAATAGTTACAAAAGTATCCCCACCTCCCTAAAAATTTTTTTAAAAAAAAAAAAAAAAAAAAAAAAAATGTGGTCAACTGGCCATGTAAAAACAGAAAAAAGCTTCAACTCAAAGACAACCACATATCTACTCGGGCTTCATTCACACTCTCTTTTTCTCTTTCTCTTCCATCCCAATATGTAGTGGTAAAGATCTACCTCCCTCTCTTTTGTAGTTTTGCTCCCTAGTTTGTTCTTGATTGCAAAGTTTATTAAAAAAGAAGAAAAAAAAGGCAACCACATAAATGAATTTGCATGTGTTCCTGCTAGATATCTTCTCAATTTTTTGTGTTCTTCGAATGCTTGTTTGCGATGATATAAATTTTGGGTAAAACTTATTATTAAAAATCGGTTTGTAAGAAAAAAATGCCTAAGAGCTTATATACACATAGTTAATATTTATGCATAATTCATGTAAGAAACTTAGAATATATATATATATACTTTTCTTTATTTATAGTTGCTCCTTTTTTTCTTTGAATTTGGATCTTCTCTAATTTATTTAAAATGTAGATGATATTGTCCTCCTATTTTAAAGGATCAGCTCCTTTCTTTGACTACTGCAAAAAAAAAAAAAAAAAAAAAAAGAAAAAAAAAAGTGTGCTTAAAAATGCATGGTATATCAGCTGCATTTATGGAAGAGAGCTGAAAAAGGACATAGGGAATATGCTTTAATAATGTTTGGGTAAAATTGTGAAAGGTCAAAAAAGTCACATAACCAAATAAATGCATGTTACATTATTCCACGCCAAAGTGTTTTTTTTTTCTTAAGATCACCAAAGTGTTTGCTACGGGTAAAGAGCTCCTCTTGAACCATGTATCTACCAAAGACTACCATCATCTTATACCCAAATTCCATTAAGTTTTTTTTTTTTTTTTTTTTTTAATTTTTTATTTTAAATTCAAACATGATTTTTTCGATGATTCTGTCTTTTCATTATTTGAAAAAAAAAAAAAAAAAAAAAAATTACTTTGAATCTTCCTATTTACTTTGAATGACAATTTATTGCTTGAACTACTTGTAAAAATTCATAATGTTATGAATATCAAATGCGAAATAATAAAATAGACAAGACACAATATTTTATGTGATTCAGTTTATGACCTATATCTAAAGATTAAATTCAAAGAACTACATTATATTTTTATTACTTGATTGATATTACAATATAAATTTTTTTTTAAATATATCATACTCATTCATTGATAAAAGTTGCGAACTTAAAGCTCTTACAAACAAAGTAAAAAGTTCTGAAGTAAATCATAGCCGAAGCTAAAGATACAGTCATCAACAACAGACCAAATCAACCAAAACACAGCATCCGCTAACTCAGATCTGCATCAAACAGACACCATCTAATGTATAGATAGCGCTTATTCCTCGGCCTTGAGAGCAAAACCCTCAAGCCGATACTTATTCTTCGGCCTTGAGAGCAAAACCCACAAGCCGATACTCATCCTCCTCGACTCGAAAGCCAGGATAAATTTCACATCCACAACCCAAAGGTTTGGACCAGTAATATCGGGCAGCAACCGGGCGCAACAAAGCAGGAGGAGAAAGCCTTATTACAAGCATAAATAAAACCATACAGAGAAATAAAGAGAACAATAAAACTAATGCAGGAAAAGAAATTATAGCAAATAAAACCAAATACAGGGGAACTCAAAGGAAATACAAAACAGAAAAAACAACAAAACATGAAAATAAATGCGAAAAACACTCAAAGTAGGTCACGGCAGCCGGAGGAGGCCGATTGCGAGCTGGCCGGAAACCGCCGCGGAAGGTGGCACAAAAAGCTTGGCGCGGGAGGGGCGCGTGAAAAGACCTGAAAACGAGCGGTGAGCAGCGAAGCGAGCGTGGAGGAGATCGGCGGCACACACAAACAAACAGGGAGGGGGAGAGTTTGAGTGAAAACCCCCAAAAGCAGTACCCACCGAGAGAGAACACAAGCACAACAGAACAGAAAACACCAAAGACAGAAACAAACCTAAAACAAAAATCGGGAAGCAAGGAAGGGAGGAGAGATGCAGGCAATGGGCATCCCTCCTCCCCTGAGGCGGCGGCGCTCTGGAGGGGGGCTTAGGGTTTCTCGAATCGCAATGATATTACAATATAAATGCTCTTATTTATAGGAGAATTGAAATAGATAAGTATGGTAATCAAATTCGATTGATTTGATTATCATCAAACCTGATTACAATCACTCTTATACAAGGTAAATAACATACAATATCAATTTAATATATTTCCTTTAAATGTAGGAAATATATTCTCTAACACTACGAGCCATCAATTTGACTGAGAGTCTCTCTCTATGCCAAAGAAAAAAGAGAATAATTTGTATAAAGTTAAGCACAAATTAAGTTTTTGTGTCTT
>NC_081543.1:26409086-26415660 GCF_901000735.1 Corylus avellana | reverse complement strand
CCATTTTATCCACGTGCGAACTTATCTTTTCAAGAAATCTGGAAGCAATTATAAGAGCATTTACCATGAATGAGTTAAATGTTACTTTTATAAAATGACTAATTAGATTTATAAAAAACCTTTCACATTGGACTAGAGCACTCATAATATATAGAAGGTCAAATGGTACTTTTATCTAAAATAACTAATAAGATTTGTAAAAAACTCTCCACATTAGATTAGCCAAAAAAAAAATTACTACATGTAGCGACACTATTTATGAGTCATTTTATTTCTCTATGCACTTCTTTCTTTTTCCAAAATTGAAAACTTTTTTTTTTAATTTTTTTTCTCTCTTAAAAATATTATTTTAAAAAATGTAGAAAGTTTAACACATAATTTATTTGAGATTGTATTAAAAAGATAGTAAGTAAAATAGAAAAAAAAAATATTTTGAATAATTAAAATAGTTACTATTGTCAAAAATGCTCTAAACCTTTGTTTCAAGTCTGCAAATTAGTAGGTCTTCTGTTTTGTGTAGGAAGTTGGTAATGGTATTAAGATAGTAAAATTTTGATATAACTCATAAACTTAATACAAAATTATAGTGTAATGGTTTGACATTAAGGGTAGAACAATGCACCTCAACAGACAATTAAATAACATATCTAGAAAGAATAAAAATTAAAAACTAATTTTTAATATTAAGTCATCTTATTATTCCTCTTGATCCAATCATGCACGTGACACAGTATTAATATAAAATAAAATCAATAAAACGTCATTTCTACGGTTACCTGTTTGATTTGCCTTTCTCTTTCTTGTTCATTGGACAGCGTAGTAGACCACCAGTTTTTTTTTGTTTTTTTTTTGTAATTTTATAAATGTAATAATACACCAAACAAGCCTTTTCAGTTGTCCTTCTCTTTCTTCCTTGTTCCTCCGCCATTTATGAACATGAACGTCAATGTCGGCATTAATAACATTTTTTGTCGTGTTTCTCTTTATTGATGCTCATTGCTCTGTCTCATGACGCATGCCATGATGCCAGATGGACATGATGAGCCATACAAAACAACATCTTTCTCCATCCTTGTTTAAATTCTTCCCCCATTCACTCACTCAGATCACCCTCTGAGAACTCTTGATTCATCTCTTCTTCATGCATGGTAACCTGATGATCATCAGCTCAATTCCCTTTATATTTGTCAATATACCATAAGAATAATCATATTAATGTTGATGATGAACAGGTTTGGGGAGCAGAAAATCATATTGGTAAAAGGGTAGATCAGTTTGAAGATTGAAGAAGTTTTGCAGGGGTGGATCAACAACGGCAGAAGGTTGCAGAGAGGGGCTTTTGAAGAAGAAGACTTACTATGAGAATTGTCCTGGCTGTAAAGTAGACCAATATAAAGAGTTGCAACGAGGTTTACCCATCAGAGAGCTTGTTTCCACATGGATTGTTGTGCTTTGTACTGGTAACCATTCTCATCTCCATACTCTTAGATTTCATGGTTATCTCATAGAAACCATTATGTGTAAGTTTCAACCAATCTTTCGATCCGTTAATTATTAAGAAGACAAAAGTAGTAAATTATGTGTTAGTTTCAACCATTCTCTCGATCAGTTGCTAAAGAGATGAAAATAGTTTTTTTTTTTTTTTTTTACATATCTCCATAAGAGAGGAAGGTGATTCAAACTAGTGACCTCCGTTTTATTAGACATGATTCTAAACTATATTTATTTATTTTTAAATATACGTGCTTTGCATTTTTTTTCTGCGTACAATGTGACCCCAATGTATTTATTTTACTCTTATAAAACAGTCTATTTTTGCATAGATTTTATTTTTTTCTTTATATGTCCCACCAGTTATTCCTGTGTTGTCTAGATACACGCAGACAGTGAATGAATGTTTTGGTATAGGCTTGGAAAATAAATCTGGGTCCATTTGTTTCGGTTTTAAATTTTTTTTTTATATATATTTAGAGCAGATTCATAAAAGTTTAAAGGATGTTGTTAATGTTCTTTGATAAGACACCTCACGTACCATGTTGTCTTTTGTCTGGCACACTTTATTTACCATCTTAATAATTTCTTCCACTGTACTACCATATAATAAAGTAATTAAATAATTAAAAGATATAAGGCGTGGATCTCTAAAACTGACTTTACAATTTGTTTTGTCTCCTAGGTCTTTCTTTATTCTGGAAAAGATTTTCTTTATATTATATTATTGGGTTAAACATACTTTGGCTACTTCAATTATCAATTATTTTCAAAAACGTCCTAGAAATATTTGATAGGTGTGACGTTTAGATACATTAAATTACAATTTTGTTATAATTAAGCTACTTTTTTGTTATTCTTTGAAAAAGATCCCTATTTTCTTTTAAAAAAATTAAATTAAATTTTGATTAAATACTAAAATTAAATTAAATTAAATTTATACCTTTGGTGTTGACTTAAAGCGGTGAGAAAACTTTGACAACATTGACTTTCTCAATTTAGGAGCATCCATACTTGAACAGGCCATGGTTCAAATTACATCCATGTGGGACATGTGAGTGGATGAAGCTGCTTTTTCATGTTGATGTTTCTGTGGCTAAAAATGGAGTGACGATTGAACTCTATCTGCTTTCATGGCTCTCAGTCGTTGGGCAAGTGGTTGGTCTTAGAATTCCTCTTGAAATGCTGAATCAGCTATAATGACTTGTTGATAACAGTTTCTTTGATAATATCTGCACATGATTTCTTTTTTCTACATTCTACTAAATGAACATACTGGAAATCCCCTTTATTGCACTTTAGTAGTTAGTACTCGTTGGGTATGATTTTTAGTGGATGAAATTGCGGGATCATGAGACGAGCCAGTTAATGGGTATGATTTTCTCAAAAAAAAGTCCCTAAAAATTGCATGTTATAAAGAAACAAACAAATAAAAGAAATAGGTGTAGTTTGCTAGATCTAAGGCATGAGAACGTGCTCAGTAATGAAGACATGCACCATTTCTTGCACTTGGTGATAGCAAAATGGATTATTCATGGTGCTCAAAACAAAGGCAAATAGGGTTAGATTAGAAAGTGCACGATGGAGACAGTTGAATTACTTACATGGGTGGTTACAAGTGAATGTGGGTCTTGGAAAATCAATTGTAGCTATTCTATCTGGGTGTGACCATAGTAACACCTGTCCATTAAAAGCTATACAGGAGAAAGCTTAGATGGTGAAAACTGTAGGCATTCTCATCCTAGTACATGCCTAACCACTTTGAGAATTCCTTGAGATCACTGAACTACCACCATTGATAGCCTTTATCAGTACTTTTAGTCACAACACGATATAAAATTCTTTCACTTTAGTTACAAATACAACCATGTTTGTAAGCATTGTGTTTCTTAAACAGACAAGCTGTGGCATAAAAACAAACGTTGTCACCTATTGGGTGCCTTAAGAAGAACAAACACCACAACCATGTACTGTGTAAATATACACGGAATTCACTAAGTTGGGGGATAAAATGTGCTATGTAACTCAATCATTGGTACTTGTTACATTTCTTTTAATTAATTGTTTTATTTTTCTCCAATGAATGGACTACACAGTCTACGCATAAGTTTAGTAAGCCTCCATCACTAAAAGATTTAGTACTCTTGGCATTTTTCTAATAGCTAATGTATTTAGTAGGTGGGAGTTAAAGTATGCTTTGTAAGTAGACTTTATGGCTTGCTTGAGTCAAATGGCCTTATGGGTTCTTGTCTTAATGGGAAGTTAAGAAGTAGTAGTGGGCAGTTTTCGGAACTAGAATCCCATTTAATATGCCAACCCTTTATTTTGGTGCTTATGGGGCCACCACTTTAGAAATGCTATTGAATCAATTTTCCAGACCGTTAGAGATAGTGAAATCATATGGGGGTAAAAGTAAGTTTGGGATTGTGTTGAAAATTTCAGTTTTTTTTTTTTTTTTTTTTTTTTTTTTTAAAAAAAAAAAGAGTTTTGGTCATTTTTAGAGTAAAAAAGTCAAATAAGTAGTTAAATTGTTTTTTCTAGACATGACAAATTTTTGCTTGGCATAGTTTTTTAAGCATTAAAAGTATTTTTTTTTACTTTCTCTAATGCAATCCCAAACAAGTTTTAAAGAGAAATTTGTATCATCATGATAATTTGCGGCAATCGGTCCACGAAAAGTCACACTAAGAGTCATTTTATGTATGATAATTTATTTTGTTTCATTCAATTCAAAGGTGTATATAAAGCCATGTGGTAAATATATGGTCACATTATTTAAAATTTTTAAATAATGTGACATCATATACCCAGTTCAATAAAACAAAATAAACTATTGATTGTGAAATGGCTCGTTTCCATTTAAAATGAAATAGAGTGAAAGCCTTGTCCACTTTTACAACCTTAGCAAGGTTTTAAATAAGAGTATTATTAAAAACCACATTTTTATTTCACAATTATCTCACAATATTAACGTGATAGTCCCAACCAACCTTTGAATCAGTCTTTTACTTTTTCACATCAGCATTATAGAATAAAAATACAATTTCTACTATTTCTCTTTAATAACATATACATAAAACAAACTTAAGGCAGCCTTTGCTAGAGAAATCAAAATTCTCTACAACCTTAATGATCTTTCCAAGAACCTGGACAACAAATCCAAATCAGTAGAGCATATCTTTTTGGAGATTTATTCAAATTCAATGGCAATTTGTGTTTTATCTCATTTCCAAGCAATCAAAACGGAGCCTTGAGGTACAAGTAATAGAAAAGCCATGCAAATTAACAAATAATTGAATGGGTCCTAATCAAGAAGTATACGGAAGGTTGAGAAGATGGAGATAATAAAACTAAGCAAAACTTACAAGAAATTAAGGCCAAGGCTTGACTTAGAGCCAGAGCACCAATATCGTGCCCAAACATTTTGGTAGTTTATAGGTTCGAGTTTTAGAGATCAAATTACAAATTGGTTAATAGTTTGAGGAATAAAAGTGTAATTTACACTATATGTAATTAAGTTACAATTTGACCTTCTTATAATTACTTATAAATAATCAATGTAAAATTTAACACCCATTACACCTCGGAACATGATTATCTCTGGTTCAAATAAATTAAAAAGTATCCAGTTAGTTATATTTGAAGGATATTTTTGTCTTTTCACTTTTTGATTAGACAAAATACTCATCTAATATAATTAACTAAATATTCTCTAGTTCAAATGAACTAGAGAGTATGCTAATTCTAACACCTCTATAATTTACTGAATGTAAACAATTCATTTTTTTAATGTGTGACTAACTTTTTGAGGTGTTACAGTATATATATATATATATATATATAGATAGTAGACTGTCATACAAACGTTACACTGAAAATTAGTATTTTTTTTTTTTTTTACAAGTGCAAGTTCAAAGAGCTAACATCATTAAATTATATGATAGTCATATAATAGTTCAGTAAATAACATTATTCATATAACAATTATTGAAATCAAAATATCTTTTGTCATATTTCTTTAGTGTATAGGAACTATGGTTTTTTTTTTTTTTTTTTTGGATCCCAACTTATAGATAAGCATGTAACAAGTCTTAGACTCAAGAAAAAAAAGACAAGTCGTAAATTTAATTTTATATTAATTTATACATTATAACTGTCAAAAGTTGTATGTCTATAAAATCATCTTAAAATAAAACTTGCTTTCCGAATACAAAGATTTGCTTTTTTAATAGAAATAAGAAGTAATTGATAGAATATAAAGTAAAAATGAGTTTTGAATTTTTTATTTCTTTTATTGAAAAATAAAGAAAATTGTTTGACAATAATTTTAAAAAGAGGTTAACTTTTTTTTTCTTTAAAAAAAATAAAAATAAAGAAGAATTGTTTGGCACGTTAAATTGAATGGCAAAATGTTAAATTAAAAAAAGCTGCCATTTTGCAGGTCATGCCAGGGAGACTGGGCGTGGACTGCAGAGCAAAAAAAAAAAAAAAAACTTGGAATTTGACACTGCCATTATTGGCTTGTTTGGTAAATTCAACTATTAAATATTCTTACAGTAATTATGTTTTATTACTATTTAAATAAAAAAAAATTATTACAAAATAATTTTTTTTTTCTTTTTATATTTTCATATCAAATATTTTTCCTTTTTTTTTTCATGACCATTGTTCCAAACAATAACGGTCCAATGGGGTTGTTTGCCAATAAAAAAAAAAAAAAAGCAACGTACTATTCATCTCAAATTTAACTCTCAACAATCTTATTTTTTATATCATATTAATCATCATTTACTATTATTTAAATAAAAAAATAACTACAATATATATATATATATATATATATATATATTTTACTTTTTATATCAAATATTCTTATTTTCTTCCTATACAAAACAAACAAAGCCCAAATTCCAAACAGCCCCTACAGAGACCCGCCACCTGCCCATCAACTTTTTCTGTTTTTGACCTTTTAAAAATTAATTAATATTTTATTATTTAATTTAAGTGGGACACGTGTCATCATATCGTATAGACTATTGAATAAACATGAATGGCCTGAATTGGAAGTTGGAGATTTTCCAAT